>NC_084622.1:7121488-7291488 GCF_033978795.1 Nerophis ophidion
TACAAGACTATAAGACGCACCCGCAAAAAAAACAAAACAAAAAAAAAAACACACTTTCCTTATATTAACCGTACCAGGCTATAAGCCGCCCCCACATATAGGACGCACCCACAAAAAACAAACAAACAAAAAAAATGCTTTACTTATATTAGCCGCACTGGATTATAAGCCGCACCCGTATATAAAACGCACCCGCAAAAAAACAAATAAAAGAAAAAAAACAAAACAGCTTTACTTATATTAGACGTACCGGGCTATAAGCCGCACCCGTGTATAAGACGCACCTGCAAAAAACGCTCTCCTTATATTAGTCGTACCGGACAATAAGCCGCACCCGTTTATAAGACAGACAAACAAACAAAAAAAACGCTTTCCTTATATTAGCCGTACCGGACTATGAGCCGCACCCGTATATAAGACACACCTGCAAAAAATAAATTTAAAAAATTGTTTTCCTTATATGAGCCGTACTGGACTATGAGCCGCACTATAAGACGCACCTGCAAAAAACAAATAAACAAAAAAAACACGCTTTCCTTATATTAGATGTACCGGACTATAAGCCGCACCCGCATATAAGACGCACCTGCAAAAAACGCTTTCCTTATATTAGTCGTACCGGACAATAAGCCACACCTGTATATAAGACGCACCTGCAAAAAACAAACAAACAAAAGAAACACGCTTTCCCTATATTAGCCGCACCGGACTATAAGCCGCACCCGCATATAAGACGCACCTGCAAAAAACAAAAAACGCTTTCCTTATATTAGTCGCACCAGACAATAAGCCGCACCTGTTTATAAGACGCACCTGCAAAAAACAAACAAACAAACAAACAAACAAACAAAAAAACACTTTCCTTATATTAGCCGCACCGGACTATAAGCCGCACACGTATATAAGACGCACCCGCAAAAAACAAAAAAACAAAAAACAAAAACGCATTACTTATAGTAGCCGCACCGGACTATAAGCCGCACATGTATATAAGACGCACCCGCAAAAAAACACACACAAAAAGAAAAAAAAAACGCCGTTCTTATATTAGCCGTACTGGACTATAAGACGCACCCACAAAAAAACACTTTCCTTATATTAACCGCACCGGGCTATAAGCTGCACCCGCATATAAGACGCACCCACCAAAAACAAACAAACAAACAAAAATTATTTACTTATATTAGCCGTACCGGACTATAAGCCGCACCCGCATATAAGAAGCACCCGCAAAAAAACCCCCAAAAAACAAAACACGCTGTCCTTATATTAGCCGTACCGGACTATAAGATGCACCGTTGTATAAGACACACCCGCAAAACCCCCCCCAAAAAACAAAAAGCGCTGTCCATATATCAGCCGTACAAGACTATAAGACGCACCAGCAAAAAAAAAAAAAAAAAAAAAAAAACACACTTTCCTTATATTAACCGCACCAGGCTATAAGCCGCCCCCCACATATAAGACGCACCCACAAAAAAAAAAAAAAAAAAGCTTTACTTATATTAGCCGCACTGGACTATAAGCCGCACCCGTATATAAAACGCACCCGCAAAAAAACAAATAAAATAAAAAAAAACAAAACCGCTTTACTTATATTAGACGTACCGGGCTATAAGCCGCACCCGCATATAAGACGCACCTGCAAAAAACGTGCTCCTTATATTAGTCGTACCGGACGATAAGCCGCACCCGTTTATAAGACGCACCTGCAAAAACAAACAAACAAACAAAAAAAAAACGCTTTCCTTATATTAGCCGTACCGGACTATGAGCCGCACCCGTATATAAGACACACCTGCAAAAAATACATTAAAAAAATTGTTTTCCTTATATGAGCCGTACTGGACTATGAGCCGCACTATAAGACGCACCTGCAAAAAACAAATAAACAAAAAAAACACGCTTTCCTTATATTAGATGCACCGGACTATAATCCGTACCCGTATATAAGACGCACCTGCAAAAAACGCTTTCTTTATATTAGTCGTACCGGATAATAAGCCGCACCTGTATATAAGACGCACCTGCAAAAAACAAACAAACAAAAGAAACACGCTTTCCATATATTAGCCACACCGGACTATAAGCCGCACCCGCATATAAGACGCACCTGCAAAAAACAAAAAACGCTTTCCTTATATTAGTCGTACCAGACAAAAAGCCGCACCTGTTTATAAGACGCACCTGCAAAAAACAAACAAACAAACAAACAAAAAAACACTTTCCTTATATTAGCCGTACCGGACTATGAGCCGCACCCGTATATAAGACACACCTGCAAAAAAAAAAAGGGAAAAAAATGCTTTCCTTATATGAGCCGTACCGGACTATGAGCCGCACCCGTATATAAGACGCACCCGCAAAAAAACAAATAAACAAAAAAAAAAAACACGCTTTCCTTACATTAGACGCACCGGACTATAAGCCGCACCCGTATATAAGACGCACCCACCGAATAAAAATAAAATAAATGTTTCCACATATTAGCTGAAAGTCCTTTTTGGGCGAAGTTGGGAGAGTGGCCCGTGCCAGCAATCTGAGGGTTACTGGTTCAATCCCCACCTTCTACCATCCTAATCACATACGTTGTGTCCTTGAGCAAAACACTTCACCCTTGCTCCTGATGGGTCCGGGTTAGCGCCATGCATGGCAGCTCCCGCCATCAGTGCGTGAATGTGTGTGTGAATGGGTGAATGTGGAAATAGAAAAGTTAGAAAAGGACAACCCATTCACCATTTATGTGGCCTGCTGAATTTTCGACAAAGCACACCTGTATCGACTGAAAACCACCTCTGCACCAACTGTCAGGGCCAGGCAAATTCACGAATATTAACGAGGAAGAGCACAGGTGGCGTGCAGCCTGAGGTCACGCCAGCGTGTTCCCACGGTTATCTGAGCGAGGCCGAGAAGTGGGCATTATGTGTTTGCCAGCGCGACGCCCCACCCCCCCGGGCCCCTGCAGTGCGCCATCCTGGCTCTGCCAGTGATCCCCTGCCAAAAAAAAAAAGAAGTCATCCTTTCCTTTCAAAGCCCTCACTGCAGCTTGTTCACGGCGTACAAATGCAGAGGAAACACCGTCTCCTACAGCGGGGGCCGCCGGCAGCCACAAAAGGGATGTTGAACTTTTTATTTGTGCTATGGCGGCTCAGGGAGTGGTTGGGGGAGGTGGGGGCGATGCAAATAAGGTTGGGCTGCAGATCAAAAGGACCTCCACTTCTAGTCGTCCTCCTCTCTCTGTTTCCGTCATCTTTTTTTTTTCCGGTCCCTGCGCGGAATTTGTGCCACCGCGGGTGTGCGCTCATCTTCTGACGGTGTCCCGGCAAGGCGTGAACGCCGCTCTTGGACGTCCGTGTGTAGAGAAGAGAATGCTAATGGTACTTGGCAGGGCAATGGTCCCCAGCTGACATGCTGCTGGTGTGGAGAATAAAACACAGTTGCAGATGTCTTTACCACAGTACCCCCTGCTGGTGGAAGTAGAGCTTCACAGCATTCCGTAAGTGATGAGAGACAGTGGGTTGTGTTTGAGCAGGACCGGCCCTAACCAATCAGGTTAGTGACGTGTATGTACCGTATTTCCTTGAATAGTATGTAATATGCGCCTGCCTTAAATTACTGCCGGGTCTAACTAGCTCCTCAAATTTATTAACGCATGCTTACTTTTACCACCGGGTCAAACTCGTGACGTCACGAGTGACGCTTCCCCTGTTGTCATTTCCAAAATGGTGGAGGAGTTTAATTTTTGCTTTTACCATGTGTAATCCAGGGGTCTTGTTCCACAGCCATACAGATCACACTGATGGTTGTGATATAAAACAACTTCTCTTTATATTATAGCCAAGAGTCATGGATGCGTTGGAATTCTGGGTAATTCTTATGTTGCGTTTATAATGTGTTACAGAGCCAATGTTCTCCAGAAATGTGTTTGGTGTGGGTTCACAGAGTGTGGCACATATTAGTAAGAGTGTTAAAGTTGTTTATATCACAACCATCAGTGTAAAAGGTATGGCTGTTGACCAAGTATGCATTGCAATCTCGTATGAGAAAACAACTTGTCTTTAACACTCTTACTAATATGCGCCACACTCTGTGAACCCACACCAAACACATTTCTGAAGAACACTGGCTCTGTAACACCATTATCTTATTTATATTATAATTCCCTAATACCCTACAGTGCAATACTACCCTTCGAGTGCAATACGTCCGTCACTGATTTTTATTTATTACTTCGGTACTCCTGTCTTGCTCTGTATATTGTACAGTATTTGTATTTTGTACTTCTATAGTGTTTTGTATATTGTACAGAATTTCTTATTATTTTTATTGGATAGTAGTCTGTTTATTTCAATGGTTAGTTTTTCCTTTTTACCACTTATGTCATTTATTTCACCCCATATTTGTTCCCACTACTGCACCTTAAGTTGGAATCTTTAATCTCATTATATGCAAATATAATGACAATAAAGTTCATTCTATTCTATTCTATTCTACCATATAAACACAACATAAAAATTACCCAGAATTCCAATGCATACATGACTCTTGACTATATTATACACCCCGCTAGCACCAACACCCCAGTCAAGAGTGACGGTTCCCCTGTCGTCATTTCCAAAATGGTGGGGGAGTTTTTATTTTTGCTTTTACTATGTGTAAACCAGGGGTCTTGTTCCACAGCCATACAGATCACACTGATGGTTGTGATATAAAACAACTTGTCTTTATAATGTATAATATAGCCAAGAGTCATGGATGCATTGGAATTCTGGGTAATTCTTATGTTGCGTTTATAATGTGTTACAGAGCCAATGTTCTCCAGAAATGTGTTTGGTGTGGGTTCACAAAGTGTGGCGCATATTAGTAAGAGTGTTAAAGTTGTTTATATCACAACCATCAGTGTAAAAGGTATGACTGTTGACCAAGTATGCATTGCAATCTCGTATGAGAAAACAACTTGTCTTTAACACTCTTGCTAATATGCGCCACACTCTGTGAACCCACACCAAACACATTTCTGAAGAACACTGGCTTTGTAACACCATTATCTTATTTATATTATAATGCCCTAATACCCTACTGTGCAATACTACCATTCGAGTGCAATACGTCCGTCACTGATTTTTATTTATTACTTCGGTACTCCTGTCTTGCTCTGTATATTGTACAGTATTTGTATTTTGTACTTCTATAGTGTTTTGTATATTGTACAGAATTGCTTATTATTTTTATTGGATAGTAGTCTGTTTATTTCAATGGTTAGTTTTTACTTTTTACCTCTTATGTCATTTATTTCACTCCATATTTGTTCCCACTACTGCACCTTAAGTTGGAGTCTTTTATCTCGTTATATGCAAATATAATGACAATAAAGTTCATTCTATTCTATTCTATTCTACCATATAAACACAACATTAAAATTACCCAGAATTCCAATGCATACATGACTCTTGGCTATATTATACACCCCGCTAGCACCAACCCCCCCCGTCACGAGTGACGCTTCACCTGTCGTCATTTCCAAACTGGTGGAGGAGTTTAATTTTTGCTTTTACTATGTGTAAACCAGGGGTCTTGTTCCACAGCCATACAGATCACACTGATGGTTGTGATATAAAACAACTTGTCTTTATAATGTATAATATAGCCAAGAGTCATGGATGCATTGGAATTCTGGGAAAATCTTATGTTGCGTTTATAATGTGTTACAGAGCCAATGTTCTCCAGAAATGTGTTTGGTGTGGGTTCACAGAGTGTGGCACATATTAATAAGAGTTTTAAAGTTGTTTATATCACAACCATCAGTGTAAAAGGTATGGCTGTTGACCAAGTATGCATTGCAATCTCGTATGAGAAAACAACTTTTCTTTAACACTCTTACTAATATGTGCCACACTCTGTGAACCCACACCAAACACATTTCTGAAGAACACTGGCTCTGTAACACCATTATCTTATTTATATTATAATTCCCTAATACCCTACTGTGCAATACTACTCTTCGAGTGCAATACGTCCGTCACTGATTTTTATTTATTACTTCGGTACTCCTGTCTTGCTCTGTATATTGTACAGTATGTGTATTTTGTACTTCTATAGTGTTTTGTATATTGTACAGAATTGCTTATTATTTTTATTGGATAGTAGTCTGTTTATTTCAATTGTTAGTTTTTCCTTTATACCTCTTATGTCATTTATTTCACCCCAGATTTGTTCCCACTACTGTACCTTAAGTTGAAGTCTTTAGTCGTTATATGCAAATATAATGACAATAAAGTTTATTCTATTCTATTCTACCATATAAACACAACATAAAAATTACTCAGAATTCCAATGCATACATGACTCTTGGTTATATTATACACCCCGCTAGCACCAACCCCCCCGTCACGAGTGACGCTTCCCCTGTCGTCATTTCCAAAATGGTGGAGGAGTTTAATTTTTGCTTTTACCATGTGTAATCCAGGGGTCTTGTTCCACAGCCATACAGATCACACTGATGGTTGTGATATAAAACAACTTCTCTTTATAATATAGCCAAGAGTCATGGATGCGTTGGAATTCTGGGTAATTCTTATGTTGCGTTTATAATGTGTTACAGAGCCAATGTTCTCCAGAAATGTGTTTGGTGTGGGTTCACAGAGTGTGGCGCATATTAGTAAGAGTGTTAAAGTTGTTTATATCACAACCATCAGTGTAAAAGGTATGGCTGTAGACCAAGTATGCATTGCAATCTCGTATGAGAAAACAACTTGTCTTTAACACTCTTACTAATATGCGCCACACTCTGTGAACCCACACCAAACACATTTCTGAAGAACACTGGCTCTGTAACACCATTATCTTATTTATATTATAATTCCCTAATACCCTACAGTGCAATACTACCCTTCGAGTGCAATACGTCCGTCACTGATTTTTATTTATTACTTCGGTACTCCTGTCTTGCTCTGTATATTGTACAGTATTTGTATTTTGTACTTCTATAGTGTTTTGTATATTGTACAGAATTGCTTATTATTTTTATTGGATAGTAGTCTGTTTATTTCAATGGTTAGTTTTTCCTTTTTACCTCTTATTTCATTTATTTCACCCCATATTTGTTCCCATTACTGCACCTTAAGTTGGAATCTTTAATCTCGTTATATGCAAATATAATGACAATAAAGTTTATTCTATTCTATTCTATTCTACCATATAAACACAACATAAAAATTACCCAGAATTCCAATGCATACATGACTCTTGACTATATTATACACCCCGCTAGCACCAACACCCCAGTCAAGAGTGACGGTTCCCCTGTCGTCATTTCCAAAATGGTGGGGGAGTTTTTATTTTTGCTTTTACTATGTGTAAACCAGGGGTCTTGTTCCACAGCCATACAGATCACACTGATGGTTGTGATATAAAACAACTTGTCTTTATAATGTATAATATAGCAAAGAGTCATGGATGCATTGGAATTCTGGGTAATTCTTATGTTGCGTTTATAATGTGTTACAGAGCCAATGTTCTCCAGAAATGTGTTTGGTGTGGGTTCACAGAGTGTGGCGCATATTAGTAAGAGTGTTAAAGTTGTTTATATCACAACCATCAGTGTAAAAGGTATGGCTGTTGACCAAGTATGCATTGCAATCTCGTATGAGAAAACAACTTGTCTTTAACACTCTTACTAATATGCGCCACACTCTGTGAACCCACACCAAACACATTTCTGAAGAACACTGGCTCTGTAACACCATTATCTTATTTATATTATAATGCCCTAATACCCTACTGCGCAATACTACCATTCGAGTGCAATACGTCCGTCACTGATTTTTATTTATTACTTCGGTACTCCTGTCTTGCTCTGTATATTGTACAGTATGTGTATTTTGTACTTCTATAGTGTTTTGTATATTGTACAGAATTGTTTATTATTTTTATTGGATAGTAGTCTGTTTATTTCAATTGTTAGTTTTTCCTTTATACCTCTTATGTCATTTATTTCACCCCATATTTGTTCCCACTACTGTACCTTAAGTTGAAGTCTTTAGTCGTTATATGCAAATATAATGACAATAAAGTTTGTTCTATTCTATTCTACCATATAAACACAACATAAAAATTACTCAGAATTCCAATGCATACATGACTCTTGGTTATATTATACACCCCGCTAGCACCAACCCCCCCGTCACGAGTGACGCTTCCCCTGTCGTCATTTCCAAAATGGTGGAGGAGTTTAATTTTTGCTTTTACCATGTGTAATCCAGGGGTCTTGTTCCACAGCCATACAGATCACACTGATGGTTGTGATATAAAACAACTTCTCTTTATAATATAGCCAAGAGTCATGGATGCGTTGGAATTCTGGGTAATTCTTATGTTGCGTTTATAATGTGTTACAGAGCCAATGTTCTCCAGAAATGTGTTTGGTGTGGGTTCACAGAGTGTGGCGCATATTAGTAAGAGTGTTAAAGTTGTTTGTATCACAACCATCAGTGTAAAAGGTATGGCTGTTGACCAAGTATGCATTGCAATCTCGTATGAGAAAACAACTTGTCTTTAACACTCTTACTAATATGCGCCACACTGTGTGAACCCACACCAAACATATTTCTGAAGAACACTGGCTCTGTAACACCATTATCTTATTTATATTATAATTCCCTAATACCCTACAGTGCAATACTACCCTTCGAGTGCAATACGTCCGTCACTGATTTTTATTTATTACTTCGGTACTCCTGTCTTGCTCTGTATATTGTACAGTATTTGTATTTTGTACTTCTATAGTGTTTTGTTTATTGTACAGAATTGCTTATTATTTTTATTGGATAGTAGTCTGTTATTTCAATGGTTAGTTTTTCCTTTTTACCTCTTATTTCATTTATTTCACCCCATATTTGTTCCCATTACTGCACCTTAAGTTGGAATCTTTAATCTCGTTATATGCAAATATAATGACAATAAAGTTCATTCTATTCTATTCTATTCTACCATATAAACACAACATAAAAATTACCCAGAATTCCAATGCATACATGACTCTTGACTATATTATACACCCCGCTAGCACCAACACCCCAGTCAAGAGTGACGGTTCCCCTGTCGTCATTTCCAAAATGGTGGGGGAGTTTTTATTTTTGCTTTTACTATGTGTAAACCAGGGGTCTTGTTCCACAGCCATACAGATCACACTGATGGTTGTGATATAAAACAACTTGTCTTTATAATGTATAATATAGCCAAGAGTCATGGATGCATTGGAATTCTGGGTAATTCTTATGTTGCGTTTATAATGTGTTACAGAGCCAATGTTCTCCAGAAATGTGTTTGGTGTGGGTTCACAAAGTGTGGCGCATATTAGTAAGAGTGTTAAAGTTGTTTATATCACAACCATCAGTGTAAAAGGTATGACTGTTGACCAAGTATGCATTGCAATCTCGTATGAGAAAACAACTTGTCTTTAACACTCTTGCTAATATGCGCCACACTCTGTGAACCCACACCAAACACATTTCTGAAGAACACTGGCTTTGTAACACCATTATCTTATTTATATTATAATGCCCTAATACCCTACTGTGCAATACTACCATTCGAGTGCAATACGTCCGTCACTGATTTTTATTTATTACTTCGGTACTCCTGTCTTGCTCTGTATATTGTACAGTATTTGTATTTTGTACTTCTATAGTGTTTTGTATATTGTACAGAATTGCTTATTATTTTTATTGGATAGTAGTCTGTTTATTTCAATTGTTAGTTTTTTCTTTTTACCTCTTATGTCATTTATTTCACTCCATATTTGTTCCCACTACTGCACCTAAAGTTGGAATCTTTTATCTCGTTATATGCAAATATAATGACAATAAAGTTCATTCTATTCTATTCTATTCTACCATATAAACACAACATTAAAATTACCCAGAATTCCAATGCATACATGACTCTTGGCTATATTATACACCCCGCTAGCACCAACCCCCCCGTCACGAGTGACGCTTCACCTGTCGTCATTTCCAAAATGGTGGAGGAGTTTAATTTTTGCTTTTACTATGTGTAAACCAGGGGTCTTGTTCCACAGCCATACAGATCACACTGATGGTTGTGATATAAAACAACTTGTCTTTATAATGTATAATACAGCCAAGAGTCATGGATGCATTGGAATTCTGGGAAAATCTTATGTTGCGTTTATAATGTGTTACAGAGCCAATGTTCTCCAGAAATGTGTTTGGTGTGGTTTCACAGAGTGTGGCACATATTAATAAGAGTTTTAAAGTTGTTTATATCACAACCATCAGTGTAATAGGTATGGCTGTTGACCAAGTATGCATTGCAATCTCGTATGAGAAAACAACTTGTCTTTAACACTCTTACTAATATGTGCCACACTCTGTGAACCCACACCAAACACATTTCTGAAGAACACTGGCTCTGTAACACCATTATCTTATTTATATTATAATTCCCTAATACCCTACTGTGCAATACTACTCTTCGAGTGCAATACGTCCGTCACTGATTTTTATTTATTAGTTCGGTACTCCTGTCTTGCTCTGTATATTGTACAGTATTTGTATTTTGTACTTCTATAGTGTTTTGTATATTGTACAGAATTGCTTATTATTTTTATTGGATAGTAGTCTGTTTATTTCAATTGTTAGTTTTTACTTTTTACCTCTTATGTCATTTATTTCACTCCATATTTGTTCCCACTACTGCACCTTAAGTTGGAGTCTTTTATCTCGTTATATGCAATTATAATGACAATAAAGTTCATTCTATTCTATTCTATTCTACCATATAAACACAACATTAAAATTACCCAGAATTCCAATGCATACATGACTCTTGGCTATATTATACACCCCGCTAGCACCAACCCCCCCCGTCACAAGTGACGCTTCACCTGTCGTCATTTCCAAAATGGTGGAGGAGTTTAATTTTTGCTTTTACTATGTGTAAACCAGGGGTCTTGTTCCACAGCCATACAGATCACACTGATGGTTGTGATATAAAACAACTTGTCTTTATAATGTATAATATAGCCAAGAGTCATGGATGCATTGGAATTCTGGGAAAATCTTATGTTGCGTTTATAATGTGTTACAGAGCCAATGTTCTCCAGAAATGTGTTTGGTGTGGGTTCACAGAGTGTGGCACATATTAATAAGAGTGTTAAAGTTGTTTATATCACAACCATCAGTGTAAAAGGTATGGCTGTTGACCAAGTATACATTGCAATCTCGTATGAGAAAACAACTTGTCTTTAACACTCTTACTAATATGTGCCACACTCTGTGAACCCACACCAAACACATTTCTGAAGAACACTGGCTCTGTAACACCATTATCTTATTTATATTATAATTCCCTAATACCCTACTGTGCAATACTACTCTTCGAGTGCAATACGTCCGTCACTGATTTTTATTTATTACTTCGGTACTCCTGTCTTGCTCTGTATATTGTACAGTATGTGTATTTTGTACTTCTATAGTGTTTTGTATATTGTACAGAATTGCTTATTATTTTTATTGGATAGTAGTCTGTTTATTTCAATTGTTAGTTTTTCCTTTATACCTCTTATGTCATTTATTTCACCCCATATTTGTTCCCACTACTGTACCTTAAGTTGAAGTCTTTAGTTGTTATATGCAAATATAATGACAATAAAGTTTATTCTATTCTATTCTACCATATAAACACAACATAAAAATTACTCAGAATTCCAATGCATACATGACTCTTGGTTATATTATACACCCCGCTAGCACCAACCCCCCCGTCACAAGTGACGCTTCCCCTGTCGTCATTTCCAAAATGGTGGAGGAGTTTAATTTTTGCATTTACCATGTGTAATCCAGGGGTCTTGTTCCACAGCCATACAGATCACACTGATGGTTGTGATATAAAACAACTTCTCTTTGTAATATAGCCAAGAGTCATGGATGCGTTGGAATTCTGGGTAATTCTTATGTTGCGTTTATAATGTGTTACAGAGCCAATGTTCTCCAGAAATGTGTTTGGTGTGGGTTCACAGAGTGTGGCGCATATTAGTAAGAGTGTTAAAGTTGTTTATATCACAACCATCAGTGTAAAAGGTATGGCTGTTGACCAAGTATGCATTGCAATCTCGTATGAGAAAACAACTTGTCTTTAACACTCTTACTAATATGCGCCACACTCTGTGAACCCACACCAAACACATTTCTGAAGAACACTGGCTCTGTAACACCATTATCTTATTTATATTATAATTCCCTAATACCCTACAGTGCAATACTACCCTTCGAGTGCAATACGTCCGTCACTGATTTTTATCTATTACTTCGGTACTCCTGTCTTGCTCTGTATATTGTACAGTATTTGTATTTTGTACTTCTATAGTGTTTTGTATATTGTACAGAATTGTTTATTATTTTTATTGGATAGTAGTCTGTTTATTTCAATTGTTAGTTTTTCCTTTATACCTCTTATGTCATTTATTTCACCCCATATTTGTTCCCACTACTGTACCTTAAGTTGAAGTCTTTAGTCGTTATATGCAAATATAATGACAATAAAGTTTATTCTATTCTATTCTACCATATAAACACAACATAAAAATTACTCAGAATTCCAATGCATACATGACTCTTGGTTATATTATACACCCCGCTAGCACCAACCCCCCCGTCACGAGTGACGCTTCCCCTGTCGTCATTTCCAAAATGGTGGAGGAGTTTAATTTTTGCTTTTACCATGTGTAATCCAGGGGTCTTGTTCCACAGCCATTCAGATCACACTGATGGTTGTGATATAAAACAACTTCTCTTTATAATATAGCCAAGAGTCATGGATGCGTTGGAATTCTGGGTAATTCTTATGTTGCGTTTATAATGTGTTACAGAGCCAATGTTCTCCAGAAATGTGTTTGGTGTGGGTTCACAGAGTGTGGCGCATATTAGTAAGAGTGTTAAAGTTGTTTATATCACAACCATCAGTGTAAAAGGTATGGCTGTTGACCAAGTATGCATTGCAATCTCGTATGAGAAAACAACTTGTCTTTAACACTCTTACTAATATGCGCCACACTGTGTGAACCCACACCAAACACATTTCTGAAGAACACTGGCTCTGTAACACCATTATCTTATTTATATTATAATTCCCTAATACCCTACAGTGCAATACTACCCTTCGAGTGCAATACGTCCGTCACTGATTTTTATTTATTACTTCGGTACTCCTGTCTTGCTCTGTATATTGTACAGTATTTGTATTTTGTACTTCTATAGTGTTTTGTATATTGTACAGAATTGCTTATTATTTTTATTGGATAGTAGTCTGTTTATTTCAATGGTTAGTTTTTCCTTTTTACCTCTTATTTCATTTATTTCACCCCATATTTGTTCCCATTACTGCACCTTAAGTTGGAATTTTTAATCTCGTTATATGCAAATATAATGACAATAAAGTTCATTCTATTCTATTCTATTCTACCATATAAACACAGGATAAAAATTACCCAGAATTCCAATGCATACATGACTCTTGACTATATTATACACCCCGCTAGCACCAACACCCCAGTCAAGAGTGACGGTTCCCCTGTCGTCATTTCCAAAATGGTGGGGGAGTTTTTATTTTTGCTTTTGCTATGTGTAAACCAGGGGTCTTGTTCCACAGCCATACAGATCACACTGATGGTTGTGATATAAAACAACTTGTCTTTATAATGTATAATATAGCAAAGAGTCATGGATGCATTGGAATTCTGGGTAATTCTTATGTTGCGTTTATAATGTGTTACAGAGCCAATGTTCTCCAGAAATGTGTTTGGTGTGGGTTCACAGAGTGTGGCGCATATTAGTAAGAGTGTTAAAGTTGTTTATATCACAACCATCAGTGTAAAAGGTATGGCTGTTGACCAAGTATGCATTGCAATCTCGTATGAGAAAACAACTTGTCTTTAACACTCTTACTAATATGCGCCACACTCTGTGAACCCACACCAAACACATTTCTGAAGAACACTGGCTCTGTAACACCATTATCTTATTTATATTATAATGCCCTAATACCCTACTGCGCAATACTACCATTCGAGTGCAATACGTCCGTCACTGATTTTTATTTATTACTTCGGTACTCCTGTCTTGCTCTGTATATTGTACAGTATGTGTATTTTGTACTTCTATAGTGTTTTGTATATTGTACAGAATTGCTTATTATTTTTATTGGATAGTAGTCTGTTTATTTCAATTGTTAGTTTTTCCTTTATACCTCTTATGTCATTTATTTCACCCCATATTTGTTCCCACTACTGTACCTTAAGTTGAAGTCTTTAGTCGTTATATGCAAATATAATGACAATAAAGTTTATTCTATTCTATTCTACCATATAAACACAACATAAAAATTACTCAGAATTCCAATGCATACATGACTCTTGGTTATATTATACACCCCGCTAGCACCAACCCCCCCGTCACGAGTGACGCTTCCCCTGTCGTCATTTCCAAAATGGCGGAGGAGTTTAATTTTTGCTTTTACCATGTGTAATCCAGGGGTCTTGTTCCACAGCCATACAGATCACACTGATGGTTGTGATATAAAACAACTTCTCTTTATAATATAGCCAAGAGTCATGGATGCGTTGGAATTCTGGGTAAATCTTATGTTGCGTTTATAATGTGTTACAGAGCCAATGTTCTCCAGAAATGTGTTTGGTGTGGGTTCACAGAGTGTGGCGCATATTAGTAAGAGTGTTAAAGTTGTTTATATCACAACCATCAGTGTAAAAGGTATGGCTGTTGACCAAGTATGCATTGCAATCTCGTATGAGAAAACAACTTGTCTTTAACACTCTTACTAATATGCGCCACACTCTGTGAACCCACACCAAACACATTTCTGAAGAACACTGGCTCTGTAACACCATTATCTTATTTATATTATAATTCCCTAATACCCTACAGTGCAATACTACCCTTCGAGTGCAATACGTCCGTCACTGATTTTTATTTATTACTTCGGTACTCCTGTCTTGCTCTGTATATTGTACAGTATTTGTATTTTGTACTTCTATAGTGTTTTGTATATTGTACAGAATTGCTTATTATTTTTATTGGATAGTAGTCTGTTTATTTCAATGGTTAGTTTTTCCTTTTTACCTCTTATTTCATTTATTTCACCCCATATTTGTTCCCATTACTGCACCTTAAGTTGGAATCTTTAATCTCGTTATATGCAAATATAAAGACAATAAAGTTCATTCTATTCTATTCTATTCTACCATATAAACACAACATAAAAATTACCCAGAATTCCAATGCATACATGACTCTTGACTATATTATACACCCCGCTAGCACCAACACCCCAGTCAAGAGTGACGGTTCCCTTGTCGTCATTTCCAAAATGGTGGGGGAGTTTTTATTTTTGCTTTTACTATGTGTAAACCAGGGGTCTTGTTCCACAGCCATACAGATCACACTGATGGTTGTGATATAAAACAACTTGTCTTTATAATGTATAATATAGCCAAGAGTCATGGATGCATTGGAATTCTGGGTAATTCTTATGTTGCGTTTATAATGTGTTACAGAGCCAATGTTCTCCAGAAATGTGTTTGGTGTGGGTTCACAAAGTGTGGCGCATATTAGTAAGAGTGTTAAAGTTGTTTATATCACAACCATCAGTGTAAAAGGTATGACTGTTGACCAAGTATGCATTGCAATCTCGTATGAGAAAACAACTTATCTTTAACGCTCTTGCTAATATGCGCCACACTCTGTGAACCCACACCAAACACATTTCTGAAGAACACTGGCTTTGTAACACCATTATCTTATTTATATTATAATGCCCTAATACCCTACTGTGCAATACTACCATTCGAGTGCAATACGTCCGTCACTGATTTTTATTTATTACTTCGGTACTCCTGTCTTGCTCTGTATATTGTACAGTATTTGTATTTTGTACTTCTATAGTGTTTTGTATATTGTACAGAATTGCTTATTATTTTTATTGGATAGTAGTCTGTTTATTTCAATTGTTAGTTTTTACTTTTTACCTCTTATGTCATTTATTTCACTCCATATTTGTTCCCACTACTGCACCTTAAGTTGGAGTCTTTTATCTCGTTATATGCAAATATAATGACAATAAAGTTCATTCTATTCTATTCTATTCCACCATATAAACACAACATTAAAATTACCCAGAATTCCAATGCATACATGACTCTTGGCTATATTATACACCCCGCTAGCACCAACCCCCCCGTCACGAGTGACGCTTCACCTGTCGTCATTTCCAAAATGGTGGAGGAGTTTAATTTTTGCTTTTACTATGTGTAAACCAGGGCTCTTGTTCCACAGCCATACAGATCACACTGATGGTTGTGATATAAAACAACTTGTCTTTATAATGTATAATATAGCCAAGAGTCATGGATGCATTGGAATTCTGGGAAAATCTTATGTTGCGTTTATAATGTGTTACAGAGCCAATGTTCTCCAGAAATGTGTTTGGTGTGGGTTCACAGAGTGTGGCACATATTAATAAGAGTGTTAAAGTTGTTTATATCACAACCATCAGTGTAAAAGGTATGGCTGTTGACCAAGTATGCATTGCAATCTCGTATGAGAAAACAACTTGTCTTTAACAGTCTTACTAATATGTGCCACACTCTGTGAACCCACACCAAACACATTTCTGAAGAACACTGGCTCTGTAACACCATTATCTTATTTATATTATAATTCCCTAATACCCTACTGTGCAATACTACTCTTCGAGTGCAATACGTCCGTCACTGATTTTTATTTATTACTTCGGTACTCCTGTCTTGCTCTGTATATTGTACAGTATGTGTATTTTGTACTTCTATAGTGTTTTGTATATTGTACAGAATTGCTTATTATTTTTATTGGATAGTAGTCTGTTTATTTCAATTGTTAGTTTTTCCTTTATACCTCTTATGTCATTTATTTCACCCCATATTTGTTCCCACTACTGTACCTTAAGTTGAAGTCTTTAGTCGTTATATGCAAATATAATGACAATAAAGTTTATTCTATTCTATTCTACCGTATAAAATCAACATTAAAATTACTCAGAATTCCAATGCATACATGACTCTTGGTTATATTATACACCCCGCTAGCACCAACCCCCCCGTCACGAGTGACGCTTCCCCTGTCGTCATTTCCAAAATGGTGGAGGAGTTTAATTTTTGCTTTTACCATGTGTAATCCAGGGGTCTTGTTCCACAGCCATACAGATCACACTGATGGTTGTGATATAAAACAACTTCTCTTTATAATATAGCCAAGAGTCATGGATGCGTTGGAATTCTAGGTAATTCTTATGTTGCGTTTATAATGTGTTACAGAGCCAATGTTCTCCAGAAATGTGTTTGGTGTGGGTTCACAGAGTGTGGCGCATATTAGTAAGAGTGTTAAAGTTGTTTATATCACAACCATCAGTGTAAAAGGTATGGCTGTTGACCAAGTATGCATTGCAATCTCGTATGAGAAAACAACTTGTCTTTAACACTCTTACTAATATGCGCCACACTCTGTGAACCCACACCAAACACATTTCTGAAGAACATTGGCTCTGTAACACCATTATCTTATTTATATTATAATTCCCTAATACCCTACAGTGCAATACTACCCTTCGAGTGCAATACGTCCGTCACTGATTTTTATTTATTACTTCGGTACTCCTGTCTTGCTCTGTATATTGTACAGTATTTGTATTTTGTACTTCTATAGTGTTTTGTATATTGTACAGAATTGCTTATTATTTTTATTGGATAGTAGTCTGTTTATTTCAATGGTTAGTTTTTCCTTTTTACCTCTTATTTCATTTATTTCACCCCATATTTGTTCCCATTACTGCACCTTAAGTTGGAATCTTTAATCTCGTTATATGCAAATATAATGACAATAAAGTTCATTCTATTCTATTCTATTCTACCATATAAACACAACATTAAAATTACCCAGAATTCCAATGCATACATGACTCTTGACTATATTATACACCCCGCTAGCACCAACACCCCAGTCAAGAGTGACGGTTCCCCTGTCGTCATTTCCAAAATGGTGGGGGAGTTTTTATTTTTGCTTTTACTATGTGTAAACCAGGGGTCTTGTTCCTCAGCCATACAGATCACACTGATGGTTGTGATATAAAACAACTTGTCTTTATAATGTATAATATAGCAAAGAGTCATGGATGCATTGGAATTCTGGGTAATTCTTATGTTGCGTTTATAATGTGTTACAGAGCCAATGTTCTCCAGAAATGTGTTTGGTGTGGGTTCACAGAGTGTGGCGCATATTAGTAAGAGTGTTAAAGTTGTTTATATCACAACCATCAGTGTAAAAGGTATGGCTGTTGACCAAGTATGCATTGCAATCTCGTATGAGAAAACAACTTGTCTTTAACACTCTTACTAATATGCGCCACACTCTGTGAACCCACACCAAACACATTTCTGAAGAACACTGGCTCTGTAACACCATTATCTTATTTATATTATAATGCCCTAATACCCTACTGCGCAATACTACCATTCGAGTGCAATACGTCCGTCACTGATTTTTATTTATTACTTCGGTACTCCTGTCTTGCTCTGTATATTGTACAGTATGTGTATTTTGTACTCCTATAGTGTTTTGTATATTGTACAGAATTGCTTATTATTTTTATTGGATAGTAGTCTGTTTATTTCAATTGTTAGTTTTTCCTTTATACTTCTTATGTCATTTATTTCACCCCATATTTGTTCCCACTACTGTACCTTAAGTTGGAGTCTTTAATCTCGTTATATGCAAATATAATGACAATAAAGTTCATTCTATTCTATTCTACCATATAAACACAACATAAAAATTACTCAGAATTCCAATGCATACATGACTCTTGGTTATATTAAACACCCCGCTAGCACCAACCCCCCCGTCACGAGTGACGCTTCCCCTGTCGTCATTTCCAAAATGGTGGAGGAGTTTAATTTTTGCTTTTACCATGTGTAATCCAGGGGTCTTGTTCCACAGCCATACAGATCACACTGATGGTTGTGATATAAAACAACTTCTCTTTATAATATAGCCAAGAGTCATGGATTCATTGGAATTCTGGGTAATTCTTATGTTGCGTTTATAATGTGTTACAGAGCCAATGTTCTCCAGAAATGTGTTTGGTGTGGGTTCACAGAGTGTGGCGCACATTAGTAAGAGTGTTAAAGTTGTTTATATCACAACCATCAGTGTAAAAGGTATGGCTGTTGACCAAGTATGCATTGCAATCTCGTATGAGAAAACAACTTGTCTTTAACACTCTTACTAATATGCGCCACACTCTGTGAACCCACACCAAACACATTTCTGAAGAACACTGGCTCTGTAACACCATTATCTTATTTATATTATAATTCCCTAATACCCTACAGTGCAATACTACCCTTCGAGTGCAATACGTCCGTCACTGATTTTTATTTATTACTTCGGTACTCCTGTTTTGCTCTGTATATTGTACAGTATTTGTATTTTGTACTTCTATAGTGTTTTGTATATTGTACAGAATTGCTTATTATTTTTATTGGATAGTAGTCTGTTTATTTCAATGGTTAGTTTTTCCTTTTTACCTCTTATGTCATTTATTTCACCCCATATTTGTTCCCATTACTGCACCTTAAGTAGGAATCTTTAATCTCGTTATATGCAAATATAATCACAATAAAGTTCATTCTATTCTATTCTACCATATAAACACAACATAAAAATTACCCAGAATTCCAATGCATACATGACTCTTGACTAAATTATACACCCCGCTAGCACCAACACCCCAGTCAAGAGTGACGGTTCCCCTGTCGTCATTTCCAAAATGGTGGGGGAGTTTTTATTTTTGCTTTTACTATGTGTAAACCAGGGGTCTTGTTCCACAGCCATACAGATCACACTGATGGTTGTGATATAAAACAACTTGTCTTTATAATGTATAATATAGCCAAGAGTCATGGATGCATTGGAATTCTGGGTAATTCTTATGTTGCGTTTATAATGTGTTACAGAGCCAATGTTCTCCAGAAATGTGTTTGGTGTGGGTTCACAAAGTGTGGCGCATATTAGTAAGAGTGTTAAAGTTGTTTATATCACAACCATCAGTGTAAAAGGTATGACTGTTGACCAAGTATGCATTGCAATCTCGTATGAGAAAACAACTTGTCTTTAACACTCTTACTAATATGCGCCACACTCTGTGAACCCACACCAAACACATTTCTGAAGAACACTGGCTTTGTAACACCATTATCTTATTTATATTATAATGCCCTAATACCCTACTGTGCAATACTACCATTCGAGTGCAATACGTCCGTCACTGATTTTTTTTTATTACTTCGGTACTCCTGTCTTGCTCTGTATATTGTACAGTATTTGTATTTTGTACTTCTATAGTGTTTTGTATATTGTACAGAATTGCTTATTATTTTTATTGGATAGTAGTCTGTTTATTTCAATTGTTAGTTTTTACTTTTTACCTCTTATGTCATTTATTTCACTCCATATTTGTTCCCACTACTGCACCTTAAGTTGGAGTCTTTTATCTCGTTATATGCAAATATAATGACAATAAAGTTCATTCTATTCTATTCTATTCTACCATATAAACACAACATTAAAATTACCCAGAATTCCAATGCATACATGACTCTTGGCTATATTATACATCCCGCTAGCACCAACCCCCCTGTCACGAGTGACGCTTCACCTGTCGTCATTTCCAAAATGGTGGAGGAGTTTAATTTTTGCTTTTACTATGTGTAAACCAGGGGGTTTGTTCCACAGCCATACAGATCACACTGATGGTTGTGATATAAAACAATTTGTCTTTATAATGTATAATATAGCCAAGAGTCATGGATGCATTGGAATTCTGGGTAAATCTTATGTTGCGTTTATAACGTGTTACAGAGCCAATGTTCTCCAGAAATGTGTTTGGTGTGGGTTCACAGAGTGTGGCACATATTAATAAGAGTGTTAAAGTTGTTTATATCACAACCATCAGTGTAAAAGGTATGGCTGTTGACCAAGTATGCATTGCAATCTCGTATGAGAAAACAACTTGTTTTTAACACTCTTACTAATATGTGCCACACTCTGTGAACCCACACCAAACACATTTCTGAAGAACACTGGCTCTGTAACACCATTATCTTATTTATATTATAATTCCCTAATACCCTACTGTGCAATACTACTCTTCGAGTGCAATACGTCCGTCACTGATTTTTATTTATTACTTCGGTACTCCTGTCTTGCTCTGTATATTGTACAGTATGTGTATTTTGTACTTCTATAGTGTTTTGTATATTGTACAGAATTGCTTATTATTTTTATTGGATAGTAGTCTGTTTATTTCAATTGTTAGTTTTTCCTTTATACCTCTTATGTCATTTATTTCACCCCATATTTGTTCCCACTACTGTACCTTAAGTTGCAGTCTTTAGTCGTTATATGCAAATATAATGACAATAAAGTTCATTCTATTCTATTCTACCATATAAACACAACATAAATATTACTCAGAATTCCAATGCATACATGACTCTTGGTTATATTATACACCCCGGTAGCACCAATCCCCCCGTCACGAGTGACGCTTCCCCTGTCGTCATTTCCAAAATGGTGGAGGAGTTTAATTTTTGCTTTTAGCATGTGTAATCCAGGGGTCTTGTTCCACAGCCATACAGATCACACTGATGGTTGTGATATAAAACAACTTCTCTTTATGATATAGCCAAGAGTCATGGATGCGTTGGAATTCTGGGTAATTCTTATGTTGCGTTTATAATGTGTTACAGAGCCAATGTTCTCCGGAAATGTGTTTGGTGTGGGTTCACAAAGTGTGGCGCATATTAGTAAGAGTGTTAAAGTTGTTTATATCACAACCATCAGTGTAAAAGGTATGACTGTTGACCAAGTATGCATTGCAATCTCGTATGAGAAAACAACTTGTCTTTAACACTCTTACTAATATGCGCCACACTCTGTGAACCCACACCAAACACATTTCTGAAGAACACTGGCTTTGTAACACCATTATCTTATTGATATTATAATGCCCTAATACCCTACTGTGCAATACTACCATTCGAGTGCAATACGTCCGTCACTGATTTTTTTTTATTACTTCGGTACTCCTGTCTTGCCCTGTATATTGTACAGTATTTGTATTTTGTACTTCTATAGTGTTTTGTATATTGTACAGAATTGCTTATTATTTTTATTGGATAGTAGTCTGTTTATTTCAATGGTTAGTTTTTCCTTTTTACCTCTTATTTCATTTATTTCACCCCATATTTGTTCCCATTACTGCACCTTAAGTTGGAATCTTTAATCTCGTTATATGCAAATATAATGACAATAAAGTTCATTCTATTCTATTCTATTCTACCATATAAACACAACATAAAAATTACCCAGAATTCCAATGCATACATGACTCTTGACTATATTATACACCCCAGTCAAGAGTGACGGTTCCCCTGTCGTCATTTCCAAAATGGTGGGGGAGTTTTTATTTTTGCTTTTACTATGTGTAAACCAGGGGTCTTGTTCCACAGCCATACAGATCACACTGATGGTTGTGATATAAAACAACTTGTCTTTATAATGTATAATATAGCAAAGAGTCATGGATGCATTGGAATTCTGGGTAATTCTTATGTTGCGTTTATAATGTGTTACAGAGCCAATGTTCTCCAGAAATGTGTTTGGTGTGGGTTCACAGAGTGTGGCGCATATTAGTAAGAGTGTTAAAGTTGTTTATATCACAACCATCAGTGTAAAAGGTATGGCTGTTGACCAAGTATGCATTGCAATCTCGTATGAGAAAACAACTTGTCTTTAACACTCTTACTAATATGCGCCACACTCTGTGAACCCACACCAAACACATTTCTGAAGAACACTGGCTCTGTAACACCATTATCTTATTTATATTATAATGCCCTAATACCCTACTGCGCAATACTACCATTCGAGTGCAATACGTCCGTCACTGATTTTTATTTATTACTTCGGTACTCCTGTCTTGCTCTGTATATTGTACAGTATGTGTATTTTGTACTTCTATAGTGTTTTGTATATTGTACAGAATTGCTTATTATTTTTATTGGATAGTAGTCTGTTTATTTCAATTGTTAGTTTTTCCTTTATACCTCTTATGTCATTTATTTCACCCCATATTTGTTCCCACTACTGTACCTTAAGTTGGAGTCTTTAATCTCGTTATATGCAAATATAATGACAATAAAGTTCATTCTATTCTATTCTACCATATAAACACAACATAAAAATTACTCAGAATTCCAATGCATACATGACTCTTGGTTATATTAAACACCCCGCTAGCACCAACCCCCCCGTCACGAGTGACGCTTCCCCTGTCGTCATTTTGAAAATGGTGGAGGAGTTTAATTTTTGCTTTTACTATGTGTAATCCAGGGGTCTTGTTCCACAGCCATACAGATCACACTGATGGTTGTGATATAAAACAACTTCTCTTTATAATATAGCCAAGAGTCATGGATGCGTTGGAATTCTGGGTAATTCTTATGTTGCGTTTATAATGTGTTACAGAGCCAATATTCTCCGGAAATGTGTTTGGTGTGGGCTCACAAAGTGTGGCGCATATTAGTAAGAGTGTTAAAGTTGTTTATATCACAACCATCAGTGTAAAAGGTATGACTGTTGACCAAGTATGCATTGCAATCTCGTATGAGAAAACAACTTGTCTTTAACACTCTTACTAATATGCGCCACACTCTGTGAACCCACACCAAACACATTTCTGAAGAACACTGGCTTTGTAACACCATTATCTTATTTATATTATAATGCCCTAATACCCTACTGTGCAATACTACCATTCGAGTGCAATACGTCCGTCACTGATTTTTTTTTATTACTTCGGTACTCCTGTCTTGCTCTGTATATTGTACAGTATTTGTATTTTGTACTTCTATAGTGTTTTGTATATTGTACAGAATTGCTTATTATTTTTATTGGATAGTAGTCTGTTTATTTCAATTGTTAGGTTTTACTTTTTACCTCTTATGTCATTTATTTCACTCCATATTTGTTCCCACTACTGCACCTTAAGTTGGAGTCTTTTATCTCGTTATATGCAAATATAATGACAATACAGTTCATTCTATTCTATTCTATTCTACCATATAAACACAACATTAAAATTACCCAGAATTCCAATGCATACATGACTCTTGGCTATATTATACACCCCGCTAGCACCAACCCCCCTGTCACGAGTGACGCTTCACCTGTCGTCATTTCCAAAATGGTGGAGGAGTTTAATTTTTGCTTTTACTATGTGTAAACCAGGGGGCTTGTTCCACAGCCATACAGATCACACTGATGGTTGTGATATAAAACAATTTGTCTATATAATTTATAATATAGCCAAGAGTCATGGATGCATTGGAATTCTGGGTAAATCTTATGTTGCGTTTATAACGTGTTACAGAGCCAATGTTCTCCAGAAATGTGTTTGGTGTGGGTTCACAGAGTGTGGCACATATTAATAAGAGTGTTAAAGTTGTTTATATCACAACCATCAGTGTAAAAGGTATGGCTGTTGACCAAGTATGCATTGCAATCTCGTATGAGAAAACAACTTGTTTTTAACACTCTTACTAATATGTGCCACACTCTGTGAACCCACACCAAACACATTTCTGAAGAACACTGGCTTTGTAACACCATTATCTTATTTATATTATAATGCCCTAATACCCTACTGTGCAATACTACCATTCGAGTGCAATACGTCCGTCACTGATTTTTTTTTATTACTTCGGTACTCCTGTCTTGCTCTGTATATTGTACAGTATTTGTATTTTGTACTTCTATAGTGTTTTGTATATTGTACAGAATTGCTTATTATTTTTATTGGATAGTAGTCTGTTTATTTCAATTGTTAGTTTTTACTTTTTACCTCTTATGTCATTTATTTCACTCCATATTTGTTCCCACTACTGCACCTTAAGTTGGAGTCTTTTATCTCGTTATATGCAAATATAATGACAATAAAGTTCATTCTATTCTATTCTATTCTACCATATAAACACAACATTAAAATTACCCAGAATTCCAATGCATACATGACTCTTGGCTATATTATACACCCCGCTAGCACCAACCCCCCTGTCACGAGTGACGCTTCACCTGTCGTCATTTCCAAAATGGTGGAGGAGTTTAATTTTTGCTTTTACTATGTGTAAACCAGGGGTCTTGTTCCACAGCCATACAGATCACACTGATGGTTGTGATATAAAACAATTTGTCTTTATAATGTATAATATAGCCAAGAGTCATGGATGCATTGGAATTCTGGGTAAATCTTATGTTGCGTTTATAACGTGTTACAGAGCCAATGTTCTCCAGAAATGTGTTTGGTGTGGGTTCACAGAGTGTGGCACATATTAATAAGAGTGTTAAAGTTGTTTATATCACAACCATCAGTGTAAAAGGAATGGCTGTTGACCAAGTATGCATTGCAATCTCGTATGAGAAAACAACTTGTTTTTAACACTCTTACTAATATGTGCCACACTCTGTGAACCCACACCAAACACATTTCTGAAGAACACTGGCTCTGTAACACCATTATCTTATTTATATTATAATTCCCTAATACCCTACTGTGCAATACTACTCTTCGAGTGCAATACGTCCGTCACTGATTTATATTTATTACTTCGGTACTCCTGTCTTGCTCTGTATATTGTACAGTATGTGTATTTTGTACTTCTATAGTGTTTTGTATATTGTACAGAATTGCTTATTATTTTTATTGGATAGCAGTCTGTTTATTTCAATTGTTAGTTTTTCCTTTATACCTCTTATGTCATTTATTTCACCCCATATTTGTTCCCACTACTGTACCTTAAGTTGCAGTCTTTAGTCGTTATATGCAAATATAATGACAATAAAGTTCATTCTATTCTATTCTACCATATAAACACAACATAAATATTACTCAGAATTCCAATGCATACATGACTCTTGGTTATATTATACACCCCGGTAGCACCAATCCCCCCGTCACGAGTGACGCTTCCCCTGTCGTCATTTCCAAAATGGTGGAGGAGTTTAATTTTTGCTTTTACCATGTGTAATCCAGGGGTCTTGTTCCACAGCCATACAGATCACACTGATGGTTGTGATATAAAACAACTTCTCTTTATGATATAGCCAAGAGTCATGGATGCGTTGGAATTCTGGGTAAATCTTATGTTGCGTTTATAACGTGTTACAGAGCCAATGTTCTCCAGAAATGTGTTTGGTGTGGGTTCACAGAGTGTGGCACATATTAATAAGAGTGTTAAAGTTGTTTATATCACAACCATCAGTGTAAAAGGTATGGCTGTTGACCAAGTATGCATTGCAATCTCGTATGAGAAAACAACTTGTTTTTAACACTCTTACTAATATGTGCCACACTCTGTGAACCCACACCAAACACATTTCTGAAGAACACTGGCTCTGTAACACCATTATCTTATTTATATTATAATTCCCTAATACCCTACAGTGCAATACTACCCTTCGAGTGCAATACGTCCGTCACTGATTTTTATTTATTACTTCGGTACTCCTGTCTTGCTCTGTATATTGTACAGTATTTGTATTTTGTACTTCTATAGTGTTTTGTATATTGTACAGAATTGCTTATTATTTTTATTGGATAGTAGTCTGTTTATTTCAATGGTTAGTTTTTCCTTTTTACCTCTTATTTCATTTATTTCACCCCATATTTGTTCCCATTACTGCACCTTAAGTTGGAATCTTTAATCTCGTTATATGCAAATATAATGACAATAAAGTTCATTCTATTCTATTCTATTCTACCATATAAACACAACATAAAAATTACCCAGAATTCCAATGCATACATGACTCTTGACTATATTATACACCCCAGTCAAGAGTGACGGTTCCCCTGTCGTCATTTCCAAAATGGTGGGGGAGTTTTTATTTTTGCTTTTACTATGTGTAAACCAGGGGTCTTGTTCCACAGCCATACAGATCACACTGATGGTTGTGATATAAAACAACTTGTCTTTATAATGTATAATATAGCAAAGAGTCATGGATGCATTGGAATTCTGGGTAATTCTTATGTTGCGTTTATAATGTGTTACAGAGCCAATGTTCTCCAGAAATGTGTTTGGTGTGGGTTCACAGAGTGTGGCGCATATTAGTAAGAGTGTTAAAGTTGTTTATATCACAACCATCAGTGTAAAAGGTATGGCTGTTGACCAAGTATGCATTGCAATCTCGTATGAGAAAACAACTTGTCTTTAACACTCTTACTAATATGCGCCACACTCTGTGAACCCACACCAAACACATTTCTGAAGAACACTGGCTCTGTAACACCATTATCTTATTTATATTATAATGCCCTAATACCCTACTGCGCAATACTACCATTCGAGTGCAATACGTCCGTCACTGATTTTTATTTATTACTTCGGTACTCCTGTCTTGCTCTGTATATTGTACAGTATGTGTATTTTGTACTTCTATAGTGTTTTGTATATTGTACAGAATTGCTTATTATTATTATTGGATAGTAGTCTGTTTATTTCAATTGTTAGTTTTTCCTTTATACCTCTTATGTCATTTATTTCACCCCATATTTGTTCCCACTACTGTACCTTAAGTTGGAGTCTTTAATCTCGTTATATGCAAATATAATGACAATAAAGTTCATTCTATTCTATTCTACCATATAAACACAACATAAAAATTACTCAGAATTCCAATGCATACATGACTCTTGGTTATATTAAACACCCCGCTAGCACCAACCCCCCCGTCACGAGTGACGCTTCCCCTGTCGTCATTTTGAAAATGGTGGAGGAGTTTAATTTTTGCTTTTACTATGTGTAATCCAGGGGTCTTGTTCCACAGCCATACAGATCACACTGATGGTTGTGATATAAAACAACTTCTCTTTATAATATAGCCAAGAGTCATGGATGCGTTGGAATTCTGGGTAATTCTTATGTTGCGTTTATAATGTGTTACAGAGCCAATGTTCTCCGGAAATGTGTTTGGTGTGGGTTCACAAAGTGTGGCGCATATTAGTAAGAGTGTTAAAGTTGTTTATATCACAACCATCAGTGTAAAAGGTATGACTGTTGACCAAGTATGCATTGCAATCTCGTATGAGAAAACAACTTGTCTTTAACACTCTTACTAATATGCGCCACACTCTGTGAACCCACACCAAACACATTTCTGAAGAACACTGGCTTTGTAACACCATTATCTTATTTATATTATAATGCCCTAATACCCTACTGTGCAATACTACCATTCGAGTGCAATACGTCCGTCACTGATTTTTTTTTATTACTTCGGTACTCCTGTCTTGCTCTGTATATTGTACAGTATTTGTATTTTGTACTTCTATAGTGTTTTGTATATTGTACAGAATTGCTTATTATTTTTATTGGATAGTAGTCTGTTTATTTCAATGGTTAGTTTTTCCTTTTTACCTCTTATTTCATTTATTTCACCCCATATTTGTTCCCATTACTGCACCTTAAGTTGGAATCTTTAATCTCGTTATATGCAAATATAATGACAATAAAGTTCATTCTATTCTATTCTATTCTACCATATAAACACAACATAAAAATTACCCAGAATTCCAATGCATACATGACTCTTGACTATATTATACACCCCAGTCAAGAGTGACGGTTCCCCTGTCGTCATTTCCAAAATGGTGGGGGAGTTTTTATTTTTGCTTTTACTATGTGTAAACCAGGGGTCTTGTTCCACAGCCATACAGATCACACTGATGGTTGTGATATAAAACAACTTGTCTTTATAATGTATAATATAGCAAAGAGTCATGGATGCATTGGAATTCTGGGTAATTCTTATGTTGCGTTTATAATGTGTTACAGAGCCAATGTTCTCCAGAAATGTGTTTGGTGTGGGTTCACAGAGTGTGGCGCATATTAGTAAGAGTGTTAAAGTTGTTTATATCACAACCATCAGTGTAAAAGGTATGGCTGTTGACCAAGTATGCATTGCAATCTCGTATGAGAAAACAACTTGTCTTTAACACTCTTACTAATATGCGCCACACTCTGTGAACCCACACCAAACACATTTCTGAAGAACACTGGCTCTGTAACACCATTATCTTATTTATATTATAATGCCCTAATACCCTACTGCGCAATACTACCATTCGAGTGCAATACGTCCGTCACTGATTTTTATTTATTACTTCGGTACTCCTGTCTTGCTCTGTATATTGTACAGTATGTGTATTTTGTACTTCTATAGTGTTTTGTATATTGTACAGAATTGCTTATTATTTTTATTGGATAGTAGTCTGTTTATTTCAATTGTTAGTTTTTCCTTTATACCTCTTATGTCATTTATTTCACCCCATATTTGTTCCCACTACTGTACCTTAAGTTGGAGTCTTTAATCTCGTTATATGCAAATATAATGACAATAAAGTTCATTCTATTCTATTCTACCATATAAACACAACATAAAAATTACCCAGAATTCCAATGCATACATGACTCTTGGTTATATTAAACACCCCGCTAGCACCAACCCCCCCGTCACGAGTGACGCTTCCCCTGTCGTCATTTTGAAAATGGTGGAGGAGTTTAATTTTTGCTTTTACTATGTGTAATCCAGGGGTCTTGTTCCACAGCCATACAGATCACACTGATGGTTGTGATATAAAACAACTTCTCTTTATAATATAGCCAAGAGTCATGGATGCGTTGGAATTCTGGGTAATTCTTATGTTGCGTTTATAATGTGTTACAGAGCCAATGTTCTCCGGAAATGTGTTTGGTGTGGGTTCACAAAGTGTGGCGCATATTAGTAAGAGTGTTAAAGTTGTTTATATCACAACCATCAGTGTAAAAGGTATGACTGTTGACCAAGTATGCATTGCAATCTCGTATGAGAAAACAACTTGTCTTTAACACTCTTACTAATATGCGCCACACTCTGTGAACCCACACCAAACACATTTCTGAAGAACACTGGCTTTGTAACACCATTATCTTATTTATATTATAATGCCCTAATACCCTACTGTGCAATACTACCATTCGAGTGCAATACGTCCGTCACTGATTTTTTTTTATTACTTCGGTACTCCTGTCTTGCTCTGTATATTGTACAGTATTTGTATTTTGTACTTCTATAGTGTTTTGTATATTGTACAGAATTGCTTATTATTTTTATTGGATAGTAGTCTGTTTATTTCAATTGTTAGTTTTTACTTTTTACCTCTTATGTCATTTATTTCACTCCATATTTGTTCCCACTACTGCACCTTAAGTTGGAGTCTTTTATCTCGTTATATGCAAATATAATGACAATAAAGTTCATTCTATTCTATTCTATTCTACCATATAAACACAACATTAAAATTACCCAGAATTCCAATGCATACATGACTCTTGGCTATATTATACACCCCGCTAGCACCAACCCCCCTGTCACGAGTGACGCTTCACCTGTCGTCATTTCCAAAATGGTGGAGGAGTTTAATTTTTGCTTTTACTATGTGTAAACCAGGGGGCTTGTTCCACAGCCATACAGATCACACTGATGGTTGTGATATAAAACAATTTGTCTATATAATTTATAATATAGCCAAGAGTCATGGATGCATTGGAATTCTGGGTAAATCTTATGTTGCGTTTATAACGTGTTACAGAGCCAATGTTCTCCAGAAATGTGTTTGGTGTGGGTTCACAGAGTGTGGCACATATTAATAAGAGTGTTAAAGTTGTTTATATCACAACCATCAGTGTAAAAGGTATCGCTGTTGACCAAGTATGCATTGCAATCTCGTATGAGAAAACAACTTGTTTTTAACACTCTTACTAATATGTGCCACACTCTGTGAACCCACACCAAACACATTTCTGAAGAACACTGGCTCTGTAACACCATTATCTTATTTATATTATAATTCCCTAATACCCTACTGTGCAATACTACTCTTCGAGTGCAATACGTCCGTCACTGATTTTTATTTATTACTTCGGTACTCCTGTCTTGCTCTGTATATTGTACAGTATGTGTATTTTGTACTTCTATAGTGTTTTGTATATTGTACAGAATTGCTTATTATTTTTATTGGATAGCAGTCTGTTTATTTCAATTGTTAGTTTTTCCTTTATACCTCTTATGTCATTTATTTCACCCCATATTTGTTCCCACTACTGTACCTTAAGTTGCAGTCTCTAGTCGTTATATGCAAATATAATGACAATAAAGTTCATTCTATTCTATTCTACCATATAAACACAACATAAATATTACTCAGAATTCCAATGCATACATGACTCTTGGTTATATTATACACCCCGCTAGCACCAATCCCCCCGTCACGAGTGACGCTTCCCCTGTCGTCATTTCCAAAATGGTGGAGGAGTTTAATTTTTGCTTTTACTTTGTGTAAACCAGGGGTCTTGTTCCACAGCCATACAGATCACACTGATGGTTGTGATATAAAACAACTTGTCTTTATAATGTATAATATAGCAAAGAGTCATGGATGCATTGGAATTCTGGGTAATTCTTATGTTGCGTTTATAATGTGTTACAGAGCCAATGTTCTCCAGAAATGTGTTTGGTGTGGGTTCACAGAGTGTGGCGCATATTAGTAAGAGTGTTAAAGTTGTTTATATCACAACCATCAGTGTAAAAGGAATGGCTGTTGACCAAGTATGCATTGCAATCTCGTATGGAAAACAACTTGTCTTTAACACTCTTACTAATATGCGCCACACTCTGTGAACCCACACCAAACACATTTCTGAAGAACACTGGCTCTGTAACACCATTATCTTATTTATATTATAATGCCCTAATACCCTACTGCGCAATACTACCATTCGAGTGCAATACGTCCGTCACTGATTTTTATTTATTACTTCGGTACTCCTGTCTTGCTCTGTATATTGTACAGTATGTGTATTTTGTACTTCTATAGTGTTTTGTATATTGTACAGAATTGCTTATTATTTTTATTGGATAGTAGTCTGTTTATTTCAATTGTTAGTTTTTCCTTTATACCTCTTATGTCATTTATTTCACCCCATATTTGTTCCCACTACTGCACCTTAAGTTGGAGTCTTTAATCTCGTTATATGCAAATATAATGACAATAAAGTTCATTCTATTCTATTCTACCATATAAACACAACATAAAAATTACTCAGAATTCCAATGCATACATGACTCTTGGTTATATTAAACACCCCGCTAGCACCAACCCCCCCGTCACGAGTGACGCTTCCCCTGTCGTCATTTTGAAAATGGTGGAGGAGTTTAATTTTTGCTTTTACCATGTGTAATCCAGGGGTCTTGTTCCACAGCCATACAGATCACACTGATGGTTGTGATATAAAACAACTTCTCTTTATAATATAGCCAAGAGTCATGGATGCGTTGGAATTCTGGGTAATTCTTATGTTGCGTTTATAATGTGTTACAGAGCCAATGTTCTCCAGAAATGTGTTTGGTGTGGGTTCACAAAGTGTGGCGCATATTAGTAAGAGTGTTAAAGTTGTTTATATCACAACCATCAGTGTAAAAGGTATGACTGTTGACCAAGTATGCATTGCAATCTCGTATGAGAAAACAACTTGTCTTTAACACTCTTACTAATATGCGCCACACTCTGTGAACCCACACCAAACACATTTCTGAAGAACACTGGCTTTGTAACACCATTATCTTATTTATCTTATAATGCCCTAATACCCTACTGTGCAATACTACCATTCGAGTGCAATACGTCCGTCACTGATTTTTATTTATTACTTCGGTACTCCTGTCTTGCTCTGTATATTGTACAGTATTTGTATTTTGTACTTCTATAGTGTTTTGTATATTGTACAGAATTGCTTATTATTTTTATTGGATAGTAGTCTGTTTATTTCAATTTTTAGTTTTTACTTTTTACCTCTTATGTCATTTATTTCACTCCATATTTGTTCCCACTACTGCACCTTAAGTTGGAGTCTTTTATCTCGTTATATGCAAATATAATGACAATAAAGTTCATTTTATTCTATTCTATTCTACCATATAAACACGACATTAAAATTACCCAGAATTCCAATGCATACATGACTCTTGGCTATATTATACACCCCGCTAGCACCAACCCCCCTGTCACGAGTGACGCTTCACCTGTCGTCATTTCCAAAATGGTGGAGGAGTTTATTTTTTGCTTTTACTTTGTGTAAACCAGGGGTCTTGTTCCACAGCCATACAGATCACACTGATGGTTGTGATATGAAACAATTTGTCTTTATAATGTATAATATAGCCAAGAGTCATGGATGCATTGGAATTCTGGGTAAATCTTATGTTGCGTTTATAACGAGTTACAGAGCCAATGTTCTCCAGAAATGTGTTTGGTGTGGGTTCACAGAGTGTGGCACATATTAATAAGAGTGTTAAAGTTGTTTATATCACAACCATCAGTGTAAAAGGTATGGCTGTTGACCAAGTATGCATTGCAATCTCGTATGAGAAAACAACTTGTTTTTAACACTCTTACTAATATGTGCCACACTCTGTGAACCCACACCAAACACATTTCTGAAGAACACTGGCTCTGTAACACCATTATCTTATTTATATTATAATTCCCTAATACTCTACTGTGCAATACTACTCTTCGAGTGCAATACGTCCGTCACTGATTTTTATTTATTACTTCGGTACTCCTGTCTTACTCTGTATATTGTACAGTATTTGTATTTTGTACTTCTATAGTGTTTTGTATATTGTACAGAATTGCTTATTATTTTTACTGGATAGTAGTCTGTTTATTTCAATTGTTAGTTTTTCCTTTTTACCTCTTATGTCATTTATTTCACCCCATATTTGTTCCCACTACTGTACTTAAGTTGGAGTCTTTAATCTCGTTATATAATTCATGGGTTGTACTTGTATAGCGCTTTTCTACCTTCAAGGTACTCAAAGCGCTTTGACACTACTTCCACATTTACCCATTCACACAGACATTCACACACTGATGGAGGGAGCTGCAAATATAACGACAATAAAGTTCATTCTATTCTATTCTATTCTACCATATAAACACAACATAAAAATTACCCAGAATTCCAATGCATACATGACTCTTGGCTATATTATACACCCCGCTAGCACCAACACCCCCGTCAAGAGTGACGGTTCCCTTGTCGTCATTTCCAAAATGGTGGGGGAGTTTTCATTTTTGCTTTTACTATGTGTAAACCAGGGGTCTTGTTCCACAGCCATACAGATCACACTGATGATTGTGATGAAACAACTTGTCTTTAACACTCTTACCAATATGCGCCACACTCTGTGAACCCACACCAAACACATTTCAGGAGAAATTGGCTCCGTAACACATTATAAACGCAACATAAGAATCACCCAGAATTCTACCAAACATATTTCTTGAGAACATTGGCTCTGAAACACATTATAAATGCAACATAAGAATTACCCAGAATTCTATATTACACACCCCGCCAACATCAACCCCACCATCACGAGTGACGCTTCCCGTGTCGTCTTTTCCGAAATGGTGGAGGAGATTTTATTTTTGCTTTTACTATGTGTAAAAACCAGGGGTCTTGTTCCACAGCGATACAGATCACACTGTTGGTTGTGATATAAAACAACTTGTCTTTACCACTCCTACTAATATGCGCCACACTCTGTGAACCCACACCAAACACATTTCTGGGGAACATTGGCTCTGTAACACATTATAAACGCAACATAAGATTTACCCAAAATTCCAATGCATCCATGATCTTGGCTATATTATACACCCCACTAGCACCAACCCCCCGTGGGCCAGTTGCGGTGGGCAGGGTTGGGGGCGCATGTATAATATAGCCAAGAGTCATGGACGCATTGGAATTCTTGGTAATTTTTATGTTGCGTTTATAAAGTGTTACAGAGCCGATGTTCTCCAGAAATGTGTTTGGTGTGGGTTCACAGAGTGTGGCGCATATTAGTAAGAGTGTTAAAGTTGTTTATATCACAACCATCAGTGTAAAAGGTATGGCTGTTGACCAAGTATGCATTGCAATCTCGTATGAGAAAACAACTTGTTTTTAACACTCTTACTAATATGTGCCACACTCTGTGAACCCACACCAAACACATTTCTGAAGAACACTGGCTCTGTAACACCATTATCTTATTTATATTATAATGCCCTAATACCCTACTGTGCAATACTACCATTCGAGTGCAATACGTCCGTCACTGATTTTTATTTATTACTTCGGTACTCCTGTCTTGCTCTGTATATTGTACAGTATTTGTATTTTGTACTTCTATAGTGTTTTGTATATTGTACAGAATTGCTTATTATTTTTATTGGATAGTAGTCTGTTTATTTCAATTGTTAGTTTTTCCTTTTTACCTCATGTCATTTATTTCACTCCATATTTGTTCCCACTACTGCACCTTAAGTTGGAGTCTTTTATCTCATTATATGCAAATATAATGACAATAAAGTTCATTCTATTCTATTCTATTCTACCATATAAACACAACATTAAAATTACCCAGAATTCCAATGCATACATGACTCTTGGCTATATTATACACCCCGCTAGCACAAACCCCCCCCCCCCCGTCACGAGTGCCGCTTCACCTGTCGTCATTTCCAAAATGGTGGAGGAGTTTAATTTTTGCTTTTACTATGTGTAAACCAGGGGTCTTGTTCCACAGCCATACAGATCACACTGATGGTTGTGATATAAAACAACTTGTCTTTATAATGTATAATATAGCCAAGAGTCATGGATGCATTGGAATTCTGGGTAAATCTTATGTTGCGTTTATAATGTGTTACAGAGCCCATGTTCTCCAGAAATGTGTTTGGTGTGGGTTCACAGAGTGTGGCACATATTAATAAGAGTGTTAAAGTTGTTTATATCACAACCATCAGTGTAAAAGGTATGGCTGTTGACCAAGTATGCATTGCAATCTCGTATGAGAAAACAACTTGTCTTTAACACTCTTACTAATATGCGCCACACTCTGTGAACCCACACCAAACACATTTCTGAAGAACACTGGCTCTGTAACACCATTATCTTATTTATATTATAATTCCCTAATACCCTACTGTGCAATACTACCCTTCGAGTGCAATACGTCCGTCACTGATTTTTATTTATTACTTCGGTACTCCTGTCTTGCTCTGTATATTGTACAGTATGTGTATTTTGTACTTCTATAGTGTTTTGTATATTGTACAGAATTGCTTATTATTTTTATTGGATAGTAGTCTGTTTATTTCAATTGTTAGTTTTTCCTTTTTACCTCTTATGTCATTAATTTCACTCCATATTTGTTCCCACTACTGCACCTTAAGTTGGAGTCTTTTATCTCGTTATATGCAAATATAATGACAATAAAGTTCATTCAATTCTATTCTATTCTACCATATAAACACAACATTAAAATTACCCAGAATTCCAATGCATCCATGACTCTTGGCTGTATTATACACCCCGCTAGCACCAACCCCACCGTCACGAGTGACGCTTCCCCTGTCGTCATTTCCAAAATGGTGGAGGAGTTTAATTTTTCCTTTTCTATGTGTAAACCAGGTCTCTTGTTCCACAGCCATACGGATCACACTGATGGTTGTGATATAAAACAACTTGTTTTTATAATGTATAATACAGCCAAGAGTCATGGATGCATTGGAATTCTGGGTAAATCTTATGTTGCGTTTATAATGTGTTACAGAGCCAATGTTCTCCAGAAATGTGTTTGGTGTGGGTTCACAGAGTGTGGCACATATTAATAAGAGTGTTAAAGTTGTTTATATCACAACCATCAGTGTAAAAGGTATGGCTGTTGACCAAGTATGCATTGCAATCTCGTATGAGAAAACAACTTGTCTTTAACACTCTTACTAATATGCGCCACACTCTGTGACCCCACACAAAACACATTTCTGAAGAACACTGGCTCTGTAACACCATTATCTTATTTATATTATAATTCCCTAATACCCTACAGTGCAATACTACCCTTCGAGTGCAATACGTCCGTCACTGATTTTTATTTATTACTTCGGTACTCCTGTCTTGCTCTGAATATGGTACAGTATTTGTATTTTGTACTTCTATAGTGTTTTGTATATTGTACAGAATTGCTTATTATTTTTATTGGATAGTAGTCTGTTTATTTCAATGGTTAGTTTTTCCTTTTTACCTCTTGTGTCATTTATTTCACCCCATATTTGTTCCCACTACTGCACCTTAAGTTGGAATCTTTAATCTCGTTATATGCAAATATAATGACAATAAAGTTCATTCTATTCTATTCTATTCTACCATATAAACACAACATAAAAATTACCCAGAATTCCAATGCATACATGACTCTTGACTATATTATACACCCAGCTAGCACCAACACCCCAGTCAAGAGTGACGGTTCCCCTGTCGTCATTTCCAAAATGGTGGGGGAGTTTTTATTTTTGCTTTTACTATGTGTAAACCAGGGGTCTTGTTCCACAGCCATACAGATCACACTGATGGTTGTGATATAAAACAACTTCTCTTTATAATGTATAATATAGCCAAGAGTCATGGATGCATTGGAATTCTGGGTAATTCTTATGTTGCGTTTATAATGTGTTACAGAGCCAATGTTCTCCAGAAATGTGTTTGGTGTGGGTTCACAGAGTGTGGCGCATATTAGTAAGAGTGTTAAAGTTGTTTATATCACAACCATCAGTGTAAAAGGTATGGCTGTTGACCAAGTATGCATTGCAATCTCGTATGAGAAAACAACTTGTCTTTAACACTTTTACTAAAATGCGCCACACTCTGTGAACCCACACCAAACACATTTCTGAAAAACACTGGCTCTGTAACACCATTATCTTATTTATATTATAATGCCCTAATACCCTACTGTGCAATACTACCATTCGAGTGCAATACGTCCGTCACTGACTTTTATTTATTACTTCGGTACTCCTGTCTTGCTCTGTATATTGTACAGTATTTGTATTTTGTACTTCTATAGTGTTTTGTATATTGTACAGAATTGCTTATTATTTTTATTGGATAGTAGTCTGTTTATTTCAATGGTTAGTTTTTCCTTTTTACCTCTTATGTCATTAATTTCACTCCATATTTGTTCCCACTACTGCACCTTAAGTTGGGGTCTTTTATCTCGTTATATCCAAATATAATGACAATAAAGTTCATTCCATTCTATTCTACCATATTAACACAACATTAAAATTACCCAGAATTCCAATGCATACGTGACTCTTGTCTGTATTATACACCCCGATAGCACCAACCCCCCCGTCATGAGTGACGCTTCCCCTGTCGTCATTTCCAAAATGGTGGAGGAGTTTACTTTTTGCTTTTACTATGTGTAAACCAGGGGTCTTGTTCCACAGCCATACAGATCACACTGATGGTTGTGATATAAAACAACTTGTTTTTATAATGTATAATATGGCCAAGAGTCATGGATGCATTGGAATTCTGGGTAAATCTTATGTTGCGTTTATAGTGTGTTACAGAGCCAATGTTCTCCAGAAATGTGTTTGGTGTGGGTTCACAGAGTGTGGCGCATATTAATAAGAGTGTTAAAGTTGTTTATATCACAACCATCAGTGTAAAAGGTATGGCTGTTGACCAAGTATGCATTGCAATCTCGTATGAGAAAACAACTTGTCTTTAACACTCTTACTAATATGCGCCACACTCTGTGAACCCACACCAAACACATTTCTGAAGAACACTTGCTCTGTAACACCATTATCTTATTTATATTATAATTCCCTAATACCCTACTGTGCAATACTACCCTTCGAGTGCAATACGTCCGTCACTGATTTTTATTTATTACTTCGGTACTCCTGTCTTGCTCTGTATATTGTACATTATGTGTATTTTGTACTTCTATAGTGTTTTGTATATTGTACAGAATTGCTTATTATTTTTATTGGATAGTAGTCTGTTTATTTCAATTGTTAGTTTTTCCTTTATACCTCTTATGTCATTTATTTCACCCCATATTTGTTCCCACTACTGTACCTTAAGTTGGAGTCTTTAATCTCGTTATATGCAAATATAATGACAATAAAGTTCATTCTATTCTATCATATAAACACAACATAAAAATTACTCAGAATTCCAATGCATATATGACTCTTGGCTATATTATACACCCCGCTAAGACCAACCCCCCCGTCACGAGTGACGCTTCCCCTGTCGTCATTTCCAAAATGGTGGAGGAGTTTAATTTTTGCTTTTACTATGTGTAAACCAGGGGTCTTGTTCCACAGCCATACAGATCACACTGATGGTTGTGATATAGAACAACTTGTCTTTATAATGTATAATATAGCCAAGAGTCATGGATGCATTGGAATTCTGGGTAATTCTTATGTTGCGTTTATAATGTGTTACAGAGCCAATGTTCTCCAGAAATTTGTTTGGTGTGGGTTCACAGAGTTTGGCGCATATTAGTAAGAATGTAAAAGGTATGGCTGTTGACAAAGTATGCATTGTAATCTCGTATGAGAAAACAACTTCTCTTGAACACTCTTACTAATATGCGCCACACTCTGTGAACCCACACCGAACACATTTCTGAAGAACACTGGCTCTGTAACACCATTATGTTATTTATATTATAATTCCCTAATACCCTACTGTGCAATACTACCCTTCGAGTGCAATACGTCCGTCACTGATTTTTATTTATTACTTCGGTACTCCTGTCTTGCTCTGTATATTGTACAGTATGTGTATTTTGTACTTCTATAGTGTTTTGTATATTGTACAGAATTGCTTATTATTTTTATTGGATAGTAGTCTGTTTATTTCAATTGTTAGTTTTTCCTTTTTACCTCTTATGTCATTTATTTCACCCCATATTTGTTCCCACTACCGCACCTTAAGTTGGAGTCTTTAATCTCGTTATATGCATATATAATTACAATAAAGTTCATTCTATTCTACCATATAAACACAACATAAAAATTACCCAGAATCCCAATGCATCCATGACTCTTGGCTATATGATACACTCCGCTAGCACAAACACCCCCGTCAAGAGTGACGGTTCCCCTGTCGTCATTTCCAAAATGGTGGGGGAGTTTTTATTTTTGCTTTTACTATGTGTAAACCAGGGGTCTTGTTCCACAGCCATATAGATCACACTGATGGTTGTGATATAAGACAACTTCTCTTTATAATGTATAATATAGCCAAGAGTCATGGATGCGTTGGAATTCTGGGTAATTCTTATGTTGCGTTTATAATGTGTTACAGAGCCAATGTTCCCCAGAAATATGTTTGGTGTGGGTTCACAGAGTGTGGCGCATATTAGTAAGAGTGTTAAAGTTGTTTATATCACAACCATCAGTGTAAAAGGTATGGCTGTTGACCAAGTATGCATTGCAATCTCGTATGAGAAAACATCTTGTCTTTAACACTCTTACTAATATGCGCCACACTCTGTGAACCCACACCAAAAACATTTCTGAAGAACACTGGCTCTGTAACTCCGTTATCTTTATATTATAATTCCCTAATACCCTACTGTGCAATACGTCCGTCACTGATTTTTATTTATTACTTCGGTACTCCTGTCTTACTCTGTATATTGTACAGTATTTGTATTTTGTACTTCTATAGTGTTTTGTATATTGTACAGAATTGCTTATTATTTTTACTGGATAGTAGTCTGTTTATTTCAATTGTTAGTTTTTCCTTTTTACCTCTTATGTCATTTATTTCACCCCATATTTGTTCCCACTACTGTACTTAAGTTGGAGTCTTTAATCTCGTTATATAATTCATGGGTTGTACTTGTATAGCGCTTTTCTACCTTCAAGGTACTCAAAGCGCTTTGACACTACTTCCACATTTACCCATTCACACAGACATTCACACACTGATGGAGGGAGCTGCAAATATAACGACAATAAAGTTCATTCTATCCTATTCTATTCTACCATATAAACACAACATAAAAATTACCCAGAATTCCAATGCATACATGACTCTTGGCTATATTATACACCCCGCTAGCACCAACACCCCCGTCAAGAGTGACGGTTCCCTTGTCGTCATTTCCAAAATGGTGGGGGAGTTTTCATTTATGCTTTTACTATGTGTAAACCAGGGGTCTTGTTCCACAGCCATACAGATCACACTGATGATTGTGATGAAACAACTTGTCTTTAACACTCTTACCAATATGCGCCACACTCTGTGAACCCACACCAAACACATTTCAGGAGAAATTGGCTCCGTAACACATTATAAACGCAACATAAGAATCACCCAGAATTCTACCAAACATATTTCTGGAGAACATTGGCTCTGGAACACATTATAAATGCAACATAAGAATTACCCAGAATTCTATATTGCACACCCCGCCAACATCAACCCCACCATCACGAGTGACGCTTCCCGTGTCGTCTTTTCCGAAATGGTGGAGATTTTATTTTTGATTTTACTTTGTGTAAAAACCAGGGGTCTTGTTCCACAGCCATACAGATCACACTGATGGTTGTGATATAAAACAACTTGTCTTTACCACTCCTACTAATATGCGCCACACTCTGTGAACCCACACCAAACACATTTCTGGGGAACATTGGCTCTGTAACACATTATAAACGCAACATAAGATTTACCCAGAATTCCAATGCATCCATGATCTTGGCTATATTATACACCCCACTAGCACCAACCCCCCGTGGGCCAGTTGCGGTGGGCGGGGTTGGGGGCGCATGTATAATATAGCCAAGTGTCATGGACGCATTGGAATTCTTGGTAATTTTTATGTTGCGTTTATAAAGTGTTACAGAGCCGATGTTCTCCAGAAATGTGTTTGGTGTGGGTTCACAGAGTGTGGCGCATATTAGTAAGAGTGTTAAAGTTGTTTATATCACAACCATCAGTGTAAAAGGTATGGCTGTTGACCAAGTATGCATTGCAATCTCGTATGAGAAAACAACTTGTCTTTAACACTCTTACTAATATGCGCCACACTCTGTGAACCCACACCAAACACATTTCTGAAGAACACTGGCTCTGTAACACCACTATCTTATTTATATTAAAGTTCCCTAATACCCTACTGTGCAATACTACACTTCGAGTGCAATACGTCCGTCACTGATTTTTTTTTATTACTTCGGTACCCCTGTCTTGCTCTGTATATTGTACAGTATTTGTATTTTGTACTTCTATAGTGTTTTGTATATTGTACAGAATTACTTATTATTTTTATTGGATAGTAGTCTGTTTATTTCAATTGTTAGTTTTTCCTTTTTACCTCTTATGTCATTTATTTCACCCCATATTTGTTCCCACTACCGCACTTTAAGTTAGAGTCTTTAATCTCGTTATATGCAAATATAATGACAATAAAGTTCATTCTATTCTATTCTATTCTACCATATAAACACAACATAAACATTAGCCAGGATTTCAATGCATACGTGACTCTTGGCTATATTATACACCCCGCTAGCACGAACCCACCCGTCAAGAGTGACACTTCCCCTGTCGTCATTTCCAAAATGGTGGGGGAGTTTTTATTTTTGCTTTTACTATGTGTAAACCAGGGGGTCTTGTTCCACAGCCATACAGATCACACTGATGGTTGTGATATAAAACAGCTTCTCTTTATAATGTATAATATAGCCAAGAGTCATGGATGCATTCGAATTCTGGGTAATTCTTATGTTGCGTTTATAATGTGTTACAGAGCCAATGTTCTCCAGAAATGTGTTTGGTGTGGGTTCACAGAGTGTGGCACATATTAGTAAGAGTGTTAAAGTTGTTTATATCACAAGCATCAGTGTAAAAGGTTTGGCTGTTGACCAAGTATGCATTGCAATCTCGTATGAGAAAAAAATTATCTTTAACACTCTTACTAATATGCGCCACACTCTGTGAACCCACACCAAACACATTTCTGAAGAACACTGGCTCTGTAACACCATTATCTTATTTATATTATAATTACCTAATACCCTACAGTGCAATACTACCCTTCGAGTGCAATACGTCCGTCACTGATTTTTATTTATTACTTCGGTACTCTTGTCTTGCTCTGTATATTGTACAGTATTTGTATTTTGTACTTCTATAGTGTTTTGTACATTGTACAGAATTGCTTATTATTTTTATTGGATAGTAGTCTGTTTATTTCAATTGTTAGTTTTTCCTTTTTACCTCTTATGTCATTTATTTCACCCCATATTTGTTCCCACTACCGCACCTTAAGTTGGAGTCTTTAATCTCATTATTTGCAAATATAATGACAATAAAGTTCATTCTATTCTATTCTATTCTATTCTACCATATAAACACAACATAAGAATTACCCAGAATTCCAATGCATCCATGACTCTTGGCTATATTATACACCCCGCTAGCACCAAGCCCCCCGTCAAGAGTGACGCTTCCCCTGTCGTCATTTCTAAAATGGTGGGGGAGTTTTTATTTGTGCTTTTACTATGTGTAAACGAGGGGTCTTGTTCCACAGCCATACAGATCACACTGATGGTTGTGATATAAAGCAACTTCTTTTTATAATGTATAATATAGCCAAGAGTCATGGATGCATTGGAATTCTGGGTAATTCTTATGTTGCGTTTATAATGTGTTACAGAGCCAATGTTCTCCAGAAATGTGTTTGGTGTGGGTTCACAGAGTGTGACGCATATTAGTAAGAGTGTTAAAGTTGTTTATATCACAACCATCAGTGTAAAAGGTATGGCTGTTGACCAAGTATGCATTGCAATCTCGTATGAGAAAACAACTTGTCTTTAACACTTTTACTAACATGCGCCACACTCTGTGAACCCACACTAAACACGTTTCTGGAGAACATTGGCTCTGTAACACCATTATCTTATTTATATTATAATGCCCTAATACCCTACTGTGCAATACTACCCTTCGAGTGCAATACGTCCATCACTGATTTTTATTTATTACTTTGGTACTCCTGTCTTGCTCTGTATATTGTACAGTATTTGTATTTTGTACTTCTATAGTGTTTTGTATATTGTACAGAATTGCTTATTATTTTTATTGGATAGTAGTCTGTTTATTTCAATTGTTAGTTTTTCCTTTTTACCTCTTATGTCATTTATTTCACCCCATATTTGTTCCCACTACCGCACCTTAAGTTGGAGTCTTAAATCTCGTTATATGCAAATATAATGACAATAAAGTTCATTCTATTCTATTCTATTATATAAACACAACATAAAAATTACCCAGAATTCTAATGCATCCATTACTCTTGGCTATATTATAAACCCCGCTAGCACCAACCCCCCCATCAAGAGTGACGGTTCCCCTGTCGTCATTTCCAAAATGGTGGGGGAGTTTTTATTTTTGCTTTTACTATGTGTAAACCAGGAGTCTTGTTCCACAGCCATACAGATCACACTGATGGTTGTGATATAAAACAACTTCTCTTTATAATGTATAATATAGCCAAGAGTCATGGATGCATTGGAATTCTGGGTAATTCTTATGTTGCGTTTATAATGTGTTACAGAGCCAATGTTCTCCAGAAATGTGTTTGGTGTGGGTTCACAGACTGTGGCGCATATTAGAGTGTAAAAGTTGTTTATATCACAACCATCAGTGTAAAAGGTATGGCTGTTGACCAAGTATGCATTGCAATCTCGTATGAGAAAACCACTTGTCTTTAACACTCTTACTATACTCTTACATTTCTGGAGAACATTGGCTCTGTAATACATTATAAACGCAACATAAGAATTACCCAGAATTCTATATTATACACCCCGCCAACACCAACCCCCCCGTCACGAGTGACGCTTCCCGTGTCGTCTTTTCCAAAATGGTGGAGGAGTTTTTATTTTTGATTTTACTATGTGTAAACCAGGCGTCTTGTTCCACAGCCATATAGATCAGACTGATGGTTGTGATATAAAACAACTTGTCTTTAACGCTCTTCCTTGTTTTCTCATACGAGATTGCAATGCATACTTGGTCAACAGCCATACCTTTTACACTGATGGTTGTGATATAAACAACTTTAAGAACACTGGCTCTGTAACACCATTATCTTATTTATATTATAATGCCCTAATACCCTACTGTGCAATACCACCCTTCGAGTGCAATACGTCCGTCACTGATTTTTATTTATTACTTCGGTACCCCTGTCTTACTCTGTATATTGTACAGTATTTGTATTTTGTACTTCTATAGTGTTTTGTATGTTGTACAAAATTGCTTATTATTTTTATTGGATAGTAGTCTGTTTATTTCCATTGTCAGTTTTTCCTTTTTGCCTCTTATGTCATTTATTTCACCCCATATTTGTTCCCACTACCGCACCTTAAGTTGGAGTCTTTAATCTCGTTATATGCAAATATAATGAAAACGAAGTTATTTCTTTTCTATTCTACCATAAAAACCCAACATAAGAATTACCAAGAATCCCAATGCATCCATGACTCTTGGCTATATTATACACCCCGCTAGCACCAACCCCCCCGTCAAGAGTGACGGTTCCCCTGTCGTCATTTCCAAAACAGTGGGGGAGTTTTTATAAATTGATTTTATTTTGTGTAAACCAGGGGTCTTGTTCCACAGCCATACAGATCAGACTGATGGTTGTGATATAAAACAACTTGTCTTTAACACTCTTACTAATATGCGCCACACTCTGTGAACCCACACCAAACACATTTCTGGAGAACATTGGCTCTGTAACACATTATAAACGCAACATAAAAATTGCCCAGAATTCCAATGCAGCCATGACTCTTGGCTATATTATACACCCCGTTAGCACCAAACCCTCTCCCTCTCCGTGCGCCGGTTGCGGTGGGCGGGGTTGGGGGCGCATGTATAATATTTATAACAAACATGGCCTTTTTATTAGAGTAAGCCTGCGTTTGTGGGGCTTTTTTATCAGATGCAAAAATATTGTTTAATTTTTGGAATGAAATTGAGTTAAATGAATGTTTTTGCCAATATGGAGGATTATATACTGCATCCAAGATGAAAAACTTCTCTAAACTGGACTTTAAGACAAAATGAATGCGATCACACGAAGTACGTTTTCATGGAGGATAGCTATTGCCACTTCAGATATACCGCGACCCCGAAAGGGAATAAGCGGTAGGAAATGGATGGATGGATGGACGATATATCGATAAGCACGATATATCGCCCAGCCCTAATCTGAAGCGTAATATTCGAGTATACGTTCTCACGCAGTTGCTTTTGGCTGCGGGCATTACACTACAGGCTCTTCTCGCTCTTTCCTGTGTCTCCTGCTCACAGACAAGCAGGCGCACAAACTTACACACGTAACATACTGTCACGTCATACGTCACATTCGTAAATGCCCTCACCCAGCAGAGAGGTAGCCGTACGAGTGGTAATACGAGAGAGAGAAGGTGCGGATTTAGTAACAAATGAAGGAAGACTTAATTCCCAATAAAAACAGCAGGGGGTCCTTCTTCTGGCGGTGGTTCGGCTTCAAGTGGGAATATGTCGAACAGACAACCGTAATTTGTAAAGTGTGGGGCAAAAGCGTTGCTATAAAAAGTAGCATTACTGCTAATATGTAGAGTCGTTTGAAAAGTCACTCACTAGTTCAGGGGTCACCGCGGGCACCAGGTAGCCCGTAAGGACCAGATGAGTCGCCCGCTGGCCTGTTCTAAAAATAGCTCAAATAGCGGCACTTACCAGTGAGCTGCCTCTATTTTTTAAATTTCATTTATTTACTAGCAAGCTGGTCTCGCTTTGCTCAACATTTTTGAATCCAAGAGAGACAAAACTCAAATAGAATTTGAAAATCCAAGAAAATATTTTAAACACTTGGTGTTCACTTGTTTAAATAAATTAATTTATTTTTTTACTTTGCTTCTTATAACTTTCAGAATGAGAATTTTAAAGAAAAAATACAACCTTAAAAATTATTTTAGGATTTTTAAACACATATACCTTTTTACCTTTTACATTCCTTCCTCTTATTTCCTGACAATTTAAATCAATGTTCAAGTATTTTTTTTTTTTGTAAAGAATAATAAATACATTTTAATTTAATTCATCATTGTAACTCCTGTTTTTTCGACGAAGAATATTTGTGAAATATTTCTTTAAACTTATTATGATTAAAAATAAAAAAAAATATTCTGGCAAATCTAGAAAATCTGTAGAATCAAATTTAAATCTTATTTCAAAGTCTTTTGAATTTCTTTTACATTTTTTGTTCTGGAAAATCTAGAAGAAATAATGATTTGTCTTTGTTAGAAATATAGCTTGATCCAATTTGTTATATATTCTCACAAAGTGCAGATTGGATTTTAACCTATTTAAAACATGTCATAAGAATTCTAAAATTAATCTTAATCATGAAAAATTAATAATGATGTTCCATAAATTATTTTTTTGATTTTTTCAAAAAGATTCGAATTAGCTAGTTTTTTTCTTCATTTTTTTCGGTTGAATTTTGAATTTTAAAGAGTCGAAATTGAAGATGAATTATGTTTCAAAATTTAATTTTAATTTTTTTCGTGTTTTCTCCTCTTTTAAACCGTTCAATTAAGTATTTTTTTTCCATCATTTATTCTCTACAAAAAATCCTTCCGTAAAAGGAAAAAAAAAGTACGACGGAATTACAGACAGAAATACCCATTTTTTTACATATATATATATATATATATATAGATTTATTTATTAAAGGTAAATTGAGCAAATTGGCTATTTCTGGCAATGTATTTAAGTGTGTATCAAACTGGTAGCCCTTCACATTAATCAGTACCTAAGAAGTAGCTCTTGGTTTCAAAAAGGTTGGTGACCCCTGTGCTAGAGAATGAAGAGAAATTAATAACGTCCGTAGTAACATACCACATAGTGAAGGATGAATACTATTGGATTTCCTATCATGGAGCTCATTTTTCTTTGACACTTAAATTGTCTCCGACAATCCTGCATTTTCTGTTTTGGAAATGACATGAATGTTTGTGCAGTTGCTTAATAACTGTTTAATAAATACACTTTTGGTCAATTGACTTAGTTGTGATTTCCCTCTCTGCATGAAAGTTTTAAAAGTAGCATATATTAATGCAGTATGAAGAAGAATATTTTACTGTAGACACATAGAATCATCATACTGCTGTGATTATATGCATCAAGTGTTCATTCAAGGCTAAGGCAAAATATCTTAATATATATCGTATATCGCGATATGGCCTAAAAATATCGAAATATTAAAAAAAGGCTCATCGCCCAGCCCTAATTTATATGCAAATACAGAAAGGTAAATTACACTCACAATATGTGATTTATTTTGTTAAAAGCAAATGGGACTAAAAAGTATTCAATAACAACTTTATCAAATACTTTTTGGATCCATTTATCATGTCATAATATCCATCCATCCATCCATCATCTTCCGCTTATCCGAGGTCGGGTCGCGGGGGCAACAGCCTAAGCAGGGAAACCCAGACTTCCCTCTCCCCAGCCACTTCGTCTAGCTCTTCCCGGGGGATCCCGAGGCGTTCCCAGGCCAGCCGGGAGACATAGTCTTCCCAACGTGTCCTGGGTCTTCCCCATGGCCTCCTACCGGTTGGACGTGCCCTAAACACCTCCCTAGGGAGGCGTTCGGGTGGCATCCTGACCAGATGCCCGAACCACCTCATCTGGCTCCTCTCGATGTGAAGGAGCAGCGGCTTTACTTTGAGTCCCTCCCGGATGGCAGAGCTTCTCACCCTATCTCTAAGGGAGAGCCCCGCCACACGGCGGAGGAAATCATTTCGGCCGCTTGTACCCGTGACCTTATCCTTTCGGTCATGACCCAAAGCTCATGACCATAGGTGAGGATGGGAACGTAGATCGACCGGTAAATTGAGAGCTTTGCCTTCCGGCTCAGCTCCTTCTTCACCACAACGGATCGGTACGCCGCACCGATCCGCCTGTCGATCTCACGATCCACTCTTCCCTCACTCGTGAACAAGACTCCTAGGTACTTGAACTCCTCCACTTGGGGCAGGGTCTCCTCCCCAACCCGGAGATGGCACTCCACCCTTTTCCGGGCGAGAACCATGGACTCGGACTTGGAGGTGCTGATTCTCATTCCGGTCGCTTCACACTCGGCTGCGAACCGATCGAGCGAGAGCTGAAGATCCCGGTCAGATGAAGCCATCAGGACCACATCATCTGCAAAAAGCAGAGACCTAATCCTGCGGTTACCAAACCGGAACCCCTCAACGCCTTGACTGCGCCTAGAAATTCTGTCCATAAAAGTTATGAACAGAATCGGTGACAAAGGACAGCCTTGGCGGAGTCCAACCCTCACTGGAAATGTGTTCGACTTACTGCCGGCAATGCGGACCGAGCTCTGGCACTGATCGTACAGGGAACGGACCGCCACAATAAGACAGTCCGATACCCCATACTCTCTGAGCACTCCCCACAGGACTTCCCGAGGGGAAACGGTCGAATGCCTTCTCCAAGTCCACAAAGCACATGTAGACTGGTTGGGCAAACTCCCATGCACCCTCAAGAACCCTGCCCAGAGTATAGAGCTGGTCCAGGACGAAAACCACACTGTTCCTCCTGAATCCCAGGTTCGACTATCCGACGTAGCCTCCTCTCCAGTACACCTGAATAAACCTTACCGGGAAGGCTGAGGAGTGTGATCCCACAATAGTTGGAACACACCCTCCGGTCCCCCTTCTTAAAGAGAGGAACCACCACCCCGGTCTGCCAATCCAGAAGTACCGCCCCCGATGTCCACGCGATGCTGCAAAGTCTTGTCAACCAAGACAGCCCCACTGCATCCAGAGCCTTAAGGAACTCCGGGCGGATCTCGTCCACCCCTGGGGCCTTGCCACCGAGGAGCTTTTTAACTACCTCAGCGACCTCAGCCCCAGAAATATGAGAGTCCACCACAGATTCCCCAGGCACTGCTTCCTCATAGGAAGACGTGTTGGTGGGATTGAGGAGGGCTTCGAAGTATTCCTTCCACCTATCCACAACATCCGCAGTCGCGGTCAGCAGAACACTATCCGCACCATACACGGTGTTGATAATGCACTGCTTCCCCTTCCTGAGGCGGCGGACGGTGGTCCAGAACCGCTTCGAAGCCGTCCGGAAGTCGTTTTCCATGGCTTCCCCGAACTCTTCCCATGTCCGAGTTTTTGCCTCCGCGACCGCTGAAGCTGCACACCGCTTGGCCTGTCGGTACCTGTCCACTGCCTCCGGAGTCCTATGAGCCAAAAGGACCCGATAGGACTCCTTCTTCAGCTTGACGGCATCCCTCACCGCTGGTGTCCACCAAGGGGTTTTAGGATTGCCGCCCCGACAGGCACCAACTACCTTGCGGCCACAGCTCCGATCTGCCGCCTCGACAATAGAGGTGCGGAACATGGTCCACTCGGACTCAATGTCCAGCACCTCCCTCGTGACATGTTCAAAGTTCTTCCGGAGGTGGGAATTGAAACTTTGTCTGACAGGAGACTCTGCCAGACGTTCCCAGCAGACCCTCACAATGCGTTTGGGCCTCCCAGGTCTGTCCGGCATCCTCCCCCACCATCGCAGCCAACTCACCACCAGGTGGTGATCGGTAGAAAGCTCCGCCCCTCTCTTCACCCGAGTGTCCAATACATGAGGCCGCAAATCCGATTACACAACTACAAAGTCGATCATGGAACTGCGGCCTAGGGTGTCCTGGTGCCAAGTGCACATATGGACACCCTTATGTTTGAACATGGTGTTTGTTATGGACAAACTGTGACGAGCACAGAAGTCCAATAACAAAACACCACTCGGGTTCAGATCCGGGCGGCCATTCTTCCCAATCACCCCTCTCCAGGTTTCACTGTCGTTGCCAACGTGAGCGTTGAAGTCTCCCAGTAGGACAAGGGACAGGGTGGGTACTCTGAACTGCTGTTTGGTGCGTATGTACAAACAACAGTCAGTACCCGTCCCCCCACCCGAAGGCGGAGGGAGGCTACCCTCTCATCCACTGGGTTGAACTCCAACGTACAGGCTTTGAGCCGGGGGGAAACAAGAATTGCCACCCCAGCCCGTCGCCTCTCACTGCCGGCAACGCCAGAGTGGAAGAGGGTCCAACCCCTCTCGAGAGAAGTGGTTCCAGAGCCCTTGCTGTGCGCACTAGCTCAGGCTCTTTCCCCCCCAGTGACGTGACGTTCCACGTCCCAAGAGCTAGCTTCTGTAGCCGAGGATCAGACCGCCAAGTGCCCTGCCTTCGGCTGTCGCCCAGCTCACAATGCACCCGACCTCTATGGCCCCTGCTATGGGTGGTGAGCCCATTGGAGGGGTGACCCACGTTGCCTCTTCGGGCTGTGGGAACATTCCCGGCCACCAGGCGCTCGCCATCGTGCCCCACCTCCGGGCCTGGCTCCAGAGGGGGGCCCCGGTGACCCGCGTCCGGGCGAGGGAAATCTGAGTCCATGATTTTTCATCTTCATAAAAGGTCATGTCATAATATCATTATGATAACATTTTTATGAAAGCGAATAACTCCCTTTTTTTTCCCTTTTACTCAAATGTGCAACATAAATCAACAACGACTAGAGCTGCACATATGAATTTAATTTTTTTTAAACGTATGTATGCCTCACCTGGTGTTTAGTTCACCGCACGTCACTGCGATGAATGCACCTGCCCGTACAATTACTTGTATTACTCTGCTTATTATAATGAAACTACCGAAACAAACCATACCCAGAGGTGGGTAGTAACGCGCTACATTTACTCCGTTACATCTACTTGAGTAACTTTTGGGATAAATTGTACTTCTACGAGTAGTTTTTATGCAGCATACTTTTACTTTTACTTGAGTATATTTATAGAGAAGAAAAGCTACTTTTACTCCGCTCCATTTATCTACATTCAGCTCGCTACTCGCTACTTTTTTATCGATCTATTAATGTTTGTTTTGGTTTTTATTCAAAGTAGGATCTACGCATGCCTGCGTTTCACCAATCACATGCAGTCACTGGTGACGATGGACCAATCAAACAGAACCAGGCAGTCACTCGTAAAATCCCGACTTAAAAAAGTTGAAAAACTTATTTAGATGTAACCATTTAGTGGTCAATTGTACGGAATATGTACTATACTGTGTAATCTACTAATAAAAGTTTCAATCGATGAATCAAAAGTGTAAAGAAAAAAAGACCGTACTTCCCGTCAAAAGCCTAAAGACTGATCGCACAGTTCCTGTCTTCACAATAAAAGTGCCGCTCCATCGCGCCTGCGCTAACAAAATAAGAGTCTCCGAAAGCCAGCGCAAACAAGCTAGCAAGCTAAGGAGTTTGCCGGCAATGTATTTCTTGTAAAGTGTATAAAAACGAATATGGAAGCTGGTCAAATAAGATGCCAAAAACCAACAACTTTCATGTGGTATTAGACAGGAAGGAGGAACTTTTTTTTATCCATTTGAAAACGTGGACGTTATCAGCACTAGATCTGATTCCAATCAATGCAAGTCATCAGAATCAGGTAATACACCAACTTATATTCTTGTCTTCATGAAAGATAGGAATCTATATGTTAAACATGCATGTATATTCATTAAAACACCTTTAACATGTCAACAAAAATGGCAATATAAATAAATATAAATTATATACTGTATATATAAATTTATGTATATATGTATATATATATATATATATATATATATATATATATATATATATATATATATAAATATATATATATATATATATATATATATATATATATATATGATATGTGTGTGTGTATATATATGATATGTGTGTGTATGTATATGATGTGTGTGTATGTATATGATATGTGTGTGTATGTATATGTATATATGAGGTAGATCACCTCAACTTGGTCATTTATTAAGTAAATGATTAACTTTAAAAATCTTATTTGGGTGTTACCATTTAGTGGTCAATTGTACGGAATATGTACTATACTGTGCAATCTACTAACACAAGTTTCAATCAATCAATCAATCAATCAATCAATCAATGCCTACTGAGCCTATGGTGCTGTTAAGTTATTGTGGCTCAATATGCCTTAATTTTTTTTATTTATTTTAATGTACTATTATTTAATATATATTATTGTTTTACTTGCTTAAGAGATTTTCCTGGCTCTGAATTTGCTCGTTGCTATTTTTATGTTTTTGTGCATTATTTGTTGCCGTAATCATTAAACAAACGGGTTACTCATGAATTACTCAGTACTTGAGTGGTTTTTTCACAACATACTTTTTACTTTTACTCAAGTAAATATTTTGGTGACTATTCCTTACTTTTACTTGAGTAATAAATCTCTAAAGTAACAGTACTCTTACTTGAGTACAATTTCTGGCTACTCTTCCCATCTCTGGCCATACCATACCAACTTTATTTATAAAGGCCTTTAAAAACAACCAGTTAAAAAACAAAGGGCCGTACACCAAAAAAATACAGGCAAAGGACAGACTAATATACACACCATGTATATACATATTATATATATATATATATATATATATATATATATATATATATATATATATATATATACACTTGTAAAAGTCAAAAGTATACATACAGCAATGTTAATATTTGCTTATATGTCCCCTTGGCAAGTTTCACTGCAATAAGGCGCATTAGGTAGCCATCCACAAGCTTCTGGTTGAATTTTTGACCACTCCTCTTGACAAAATTGGTGCAGTTCAGCTAAATTTGTTGGTTTTCTGACATGGACTTGTTTCTTCAGCATTGTCCACGTGTTTTTAAGTCAGGACTTTGGGAATACCATTCTAAAACCTTAATTCTAGCCTGATTTAGCCATTCCTTTACCACTTTTGACGTGTGTTTGGGGTCATTGTCCGGTTGAAACACTCAACTGCGCCCAAGACCCAACCTCCGGGCTGATTATTTTAGGTTGTCCTGAAGAATTTGGAGGTAATCCTGCTTTTTCATTGTCCCATTTACTCTCTGTAAAGCACCACTTCCATTGGCATCACAACAAGCGCAGAGCATAATACTAAAACCACCATGCTTGAAGGTAGGTCTGGTGTTCCTGGGATTAAAAGCCTCACTTTTTCTCCTCCAAATATATTGCTGGGTATTGTGGCCAAACAGCTAAATTTTTGTCTAATTCGACAATTCATGGACAAAGATAAGACTTACTGGAGGAAAGTTCTGTGGTCACTATTTATACTTTTGACCCAGCAGACTTGGTCACCTTTTCAGTAGACCCATAATAAATGCGTAAAAGAACTAAACTTCATGAATGTTTTTTGTGACCAACAAGTATGACCACGACTGTATATTATATATATATATATATATATATATATATATATATATATATATATATATATATATATATATATATATGCGTATGTGTACGTGTGTATATATATATATATATATATATATATATATATATACACACGTACACATACGCATTTTAGCGCCGCCCTGGCGGCTCCCTGACCTCTTTCAGAAATGTGTGAAAATGAAAACGAATCAATTTTTTGTTTTAATATATTTTCTATAGAAGGACAAACATGACACAAACCTTCCTAATCGTTAGAAATCCCACTGTTTATGTTACACATGCTTCACTGGTGAGAGTATTTGGCAAACACCGTTGTATCCTACTAATTTCAGCGATCCTTGAACTCATCGTAGTTTTACATCTACAACTTTCTCCGATGCTGCAGAAGAAAGACGTGTTTTTTGCCCACTCCTTCTTTGTCTCATTTTGTCCACCAAACATTGTATGCTGTGTGTGAATGCACAAAGGTGAGCTTTGTCGATCTTAGTGATATGCTGGAGTGTTTATCTGGCATATTTGGTCAATCCATGACTGCAAGCTAATCGATGCTAACATGCTATTTAGGCTAGCTGTATGTACATATTGCATCATTATGCCTCATTTGTAGGTATATTTAAGCTCATTTAATTTAATTTGCTTATGTCCTCTGTGTATTTAACTTATATTGCATGTCTTATGACACATTATCTGTATGTAATATAGGCTGCGTTTCTGATAGTTGTTTGTGTGCCACTTTGTTCCAGACCACAGCAAACGTTACCAGGCTTGCAAGGGTTGGAATAAATCCATTAGAAGAAGACAGCATGCTGTTTCCTTTAACATGGACACACAAATCTATACCTTTGGCCATTCTCAGCCAATAATTTCCAGAAGTTATCTCATCCTGTGAGAATCCTTTACTAATGATAGAATAAAAATTAAAATACAATATTTCTGTCAACGAAAATTTGCGTCAGCCTTTGATAGTAGGCTAATATAGCTATTATAGACACTTTCATCATGTGTTGCCTTCATTACAACACTTATATAAGACTTTAATTTTTTTTTTCAGCTCCAGACATTTTTTTTTTTTGTATTTTGGTCCAATATGGCTCTTCCAACATTTTGGGTTGGCGACCCCTGCTATACAGTATTGTAGTATGACATAGAAGATGTCTATCGTTCGATATAATTCCCCTATTATTTATATCGTAATGTTAACATCTTGGCTGTGTCACGCCAAATTTCTTCCCCCCTACAAAACCTTCCTCCCGGAAGACATTTGGCATGACAGCCCCTCTAATGCCTGAAGGACCTCAATGAGGGTGGAAGGAACTTAAAGCAGCCCACACAGCTGCCTGTTTTAAAAGCATTATAATTGGCTGATTGTCATTGGCGAAAAAAATTTAGCATTCCAGCATCTAACCTTTCAAGCTATTTTTGCTTCGCTAAATTTGCAGCTATAACCCCTAAGAGTCATATAACTTGGTATTATCACGCCCTCATTGGGGTCCTTCAGGCATTAGAGGGGCTGCCACGCCAAATGTCTTCCGGGCGGAAGGTTTTTCTAAGGGGAAAGAAATTTGGCGTGAAAGATGCAGCTAATGTAATCTGAGAAACGCTAATGTTTTGCGGTAGCATTTTTATGTAATTTTAAAGGACTTAATGGCAAAAGCTTGCAGAAGCATGGATGTCAACACTGTAGAGACATGTGGCACAATGGAAGCTAAATCAACAAAACCCTACGAGAAATTAGTGACAGAAAAAACAACAAACTCCTTTTAAAGAAATCAGAAACCGACTGACGACAGTACTCTGCAAATGTATTGTATCACTTAGAGACACGGCATGAAGAACCGTACAGGAGGAATGTTAAAATGCGACACAATACCAACGTTAGCTCCGAACAACAGAGTGATGAAAACAAAAACACACCAAACAAGCCTGACAGGGTTGTTGCTCAAAGACACCATTTATGACAAGCAGACACTGAGAAATTACTGAAGCCATCTCTAAATGTATGTGTGTAGACATGACACTAAATACCCATCCATCCATCCAACTTCTTCCACTTATCCGAGGTCGGGCCGCGGGGGCAGCAGCCTAAGCAGGAAAGCCCAAACTTCCCTCTCCCCAGCCACTTCGTTTAGCTCTTCCCGGGGGATCCCGAGGCGTTCCCAGGCCAGCCGGGAGACATAGTCTTCCCAACGTGTCCTGGGTCTTCCCCGTGGCCTCCTACCGGTTGGACGTGCCCTAAACACTTCCCTAGGGAGGCGTTCGGGTGGCATCCTGACCAGATACCCAAGCCACCTCATCTGGCTCCTCTTGAAGTGGAAGAGCAGCGGTTTTACTTTGAGTTCCTGCCGGATGACAGAGCTTCTCACCCTATCTCTAAGGGAGAGCCCCGCCACACGGCGGAGGAAACCCATTTCGGCTGTTTGTACCCGTGATCTTATCCTTTCGGTCATGACCCAAAGTTCATGACCATAGGTGAGGATGGGAACGTAGATCGACCGGTAAATTGAGAGCTTTGCCACAACGGATCGGTACAACGTCCGCATTACTGAAGACGCCGCACCGATCCGCCTGTCGATCTCACGATCCACTCTTCCCCCACTCGTGAACAAGACTCCTAGGTACTTGAACTCCTCCACTTGGGGCAGGGTCTCATCCCCAACCCGGAGATGGCCCCCCGCCCTTTTCCGAGAGAGAACCATGGACTCGGATTTGGAGGTGCTGATTCTCATTCCGGCCGTTCACTACCACCTTACCGTGGTAGAGGAGTTTGCGTGTCCCAATGATCCTAGGAGCTATGTTGTCCGGGGGCTTTAAGCCCCCTGGTAGGGTCTCCCAAGGCAAACTGGTCCTAGGTGAGGGACCAGACAAAGAGCAGCTCGAAGACCTCTATGAAAAGTAAAAACAAAAGACCCAGATTTCCCTTGCCCGGACGCGGGTCACCGGGGCCCCCCTCTGGAACCAGGCCCGGAGGTGGGGCACGATGGCGAGCGCCATGGGGCCCAGCCGGGCACAGCCCAAAGAGGCAACGTGGGTCCCCCCTCCAATGGGCTCACCACCCATAGCAGGGGCCTTAGAGGTCGGGTGCAATGTGAGCTGGGCGGCAGCCGAAGGCAGGGCACTTGGCGGTCCGATCCTCAGTTACATAAGCTCGATGATGACACTAAATACCCAACCCAAAACTAGTACAATTGGCACGTTGTGTAAATCGTAAATAAAAACAGAATACAATGATTTGCAAATGCTTTTCAACTTTAACGATCCGAATGGTTCTTTTCCTCCCGGAGGACACGACATGCACAATTACCAAAAATAATTTGAAATGTGGACTTGTCAGACCATAGAACACTTTTCCACTTTGAATCAGTCCATCTTAGATGAGCTCGGGCCCAGCGAAGCTGGCAGAGTTTCTGGGTGTTGTTGATAAATGGCTTTCGCTTTGCGTAGTAGAGTTTTAACTTGCACTTACAGATGTAGCGACCAACTGTAGTTACTAACGGTGGTTTTCTGAAGTAAAGTGAAGTGAATTATATTTATATAGCGCTTTTCTCTAGTGGCTCAAAGTGTTTTAAATAGTGAAACCCAATATCTAAGTAACATTTAAACCAGGGTGGGTGGCACTGGGAGCAGGTGGGTAAAGTGTCTTGCCCAAGGACAAAACGGCAGTGACTAGGATGGTGGAAGCAGGGATCCAATCTGGAACCCTCAAGTTGCTGGCACACCCGCTCTATTAACCGAGCTATACCGCCTTAATGTTCCTGAGGCCAAGTGGTGATATCCTTTACACACTGATGTCAATTTTTGATGCAGTATTGTCTGAGGGATCAAAGGTCCGTAATATCATGGCTTACGTGCAGTGATTTCTCCAGATTCTCTGAACCTTTTGAGGATATTATGGACCGTATATGTTGAAATCCCTAAATTCCTTGCAATAGCTTGTTAAGAAATATTGTTCTTAAACTGTTGGACAATTTGCTCACGCATTTTTCACAAAGTGGTGACCCTCGCCTTATCCTTGTTTGTGAATGACTGAGCATTTAATTGAAGCTGCTTTAATACCCAATCATGGCAACCGCATGTTCGCAATTAGTCTGTTCACCTGTGGGATGTTCCAAATAAGTCTTTGATGAGCATTCCTCAACTTTCTCAGTCTTTTGTGCCACTTGTGCCAGCTTTTTTGAAACATGTTGCAGGCATCAAATTCTAAACGAGCTAATATTTGCAAATAAATTACAGCGTTTTCCAGTTTGAACGTTAAATATCAGTCTATGCAATTGAATATAAGTTGAAAATGATTTGCAAATCATTGTATTCTGTTTTTATTTACCATTTAAACCAGACCTGGGCTAATTAAGGCCCGAGGCGTTGAGATTTTCAACCTGGCCCGCCGGACATTGCCAAATAATTTTTTTTAGATCTTTAAGATGGAAAGTGTAGCTGCCATTATGATGTGCGGTGATGTTTTTCTAACGACCGTAAGTCTTGAACTATACAAAGTATTTCAATGATTGGAATCTGCACCTGTGGATGATATACCAGTTACTATGGTAATCTAATTAGTTACTATGGTCCTCTAATTAGTTACTATGGTAATGTAAGTCACAGCAGCTCAGACGAGGCACCTAACAGTGTGGGTGGGGAGCGTTTCCACGGACGCGGAAGGAGATTTTCACAACAAAGTTCTAAAGCTTAGTGATGTATCTGATATATCAGATTGTAGGTGGGTGTATTTTGTACCCTTCGCGTTCCTATTTAACTGTTTGTTGCATTTTTGTTGCGTTTTACTTGATTGTAAAGTATGTCGATCGAAAGGGGGGTGTGACTTTCATATGTTGTCAATATTCAGTGTTTTATCGTTCATAGAAAAATTTAAAATTCCATTGTTTTTTAAGGCGGTCTGTCATGACGTTTTTTTAGCATTCAATCAGACATTATTGTGAGGTTTTGTATTAGTGTTCAAAAAAATAGATATACCCCAGACACATTATTTTTCTCTAAATGTGGCCCCCGAGTCAAAATAATTGCCCAGGCCTGATTTACACAATGTGCAAACTTCACTGGTTTTAGGGGTTGTATTTGTATTGTTTGTTTGTCTTCTTTTTATGCATGAAATGTGTTTTAACAAAATATAAGGAAATAAAATACTATATTGTGATATACTGTATGTATATCGTTAGCGGAATATTAAATTACCTATATCAGGATGTGTATTTTTTTACACAATTCCACTGCACTACAACACTATTTGTCATGTTTTGTGGTCATGTTCTGTTTTGTTTTGGATTAATTGGGCACACTTGTTTGTTTTGTCACCATGCCAACCCGTCAGTTTTCCCTTGTTATGTGTTCACGACTCACGGACCTGATTTGTCTGGACTCACGCACCTGTCATCACTGCATCTATTTAAGCCTGTAGTTGCCAGGCAGTCAGTCTGGCGACATCACCCTCTACCACTCTCTACGCACCCTTGCTCCATGCTGATGATCAATGCTCTTTCTCGGTCACCGTAAGTGTTTTTGTTTTTGTTGTCCATAGTTCTGCCATTGTGATAGTTTTGTTTTCTTAGCCAAGTTTTTGTACCTCCACTGAGAGCGCCTTTTGTTTATACCCTTTGTTTTAGTAATATTTTTGAGTAAAGATTAAATATGTCATTACCTTCACATGGTGTCCGATCCAGTCGATTTGCACCACGGGAAAACAAACCCCACCATAGTCCAAGTCATGACACTATTATGCTGAGCCTGCTGACGTACTGCATAACAGCGTGGTACGCCAGCTGCACTGAAGCAGAAAAACAGGCAATTCAGAGGGTCATAAAATCCGCACAAAAAGTCATCGGCTGTCCCATGCCCTCCCTGAAGGATTTACACAACTCCTGTTGCCTCAACAGAGCAAAAAACATTACCAAGGACAGGACACACCCTGGTTTCCACCTGTTCGACTTGCTACCACCAGGTAGGCGCTACAGGTGCATCAGAGCCAGAACAAACAGGCTCAGAGACAGCTTTTTTCCCCAAAGCTGTCACCATGTTGAACTCTAACTTATGATAATGATAATTCGCCCCTATACAATATCATGCCCTAACACCCTACTGTGCAATACTATGATTGTTATTTATTACTTCGGTACTCTTGTCTTGTTCTGTATAATGAACAGTGTTTTGTATTTCTATAGTGTGTTGTATATTGTACAGGATTGCTTATTATTTTAATTGGATAGTAGTCTGTTTATTTCAATTGTTAGTTTTTTCCTTTATTACCTCTTGTGTTATTTATTTCACCCCATATTTGTTCCCACTACCGCACCTTAAGTTGGAGTCTTTAATCTCGTTATATGCAAATATAATGGCAATAAAGTTCATTCTATTTTATTCTATCAAAGGGGAACATTATCACCAGACCTATGTAAGCGTCAATATATACCTTGATGGTGCAGAAAAAAGACCATATATATTTTTTAACCAATTTCCGAACTCTAAATGGGTGAATTTTGGCGAATTAAACGCCTTTCTGTTTATCGCTCTGGAGGCGATGACGTCAGAATGTGACGTCGCCGAGGTAATACAGCCGCCATTTTCATTTTCAACACAATGTAAACATTGGGTCTCAGCTCTGTTATTTTCCGTTTTTTCGACTATTTTTTGGAACCTTGGAGACATCATGCCTCGTCGGTGTGTTGTCGGAGGGTGTAACAACACTAACAGGGAGGGATTCAAGTTGCACCACTGGCCCGAAGATGCGAAAGTGACTGCCGCCAGACCCCCATTGAATGTGCCAAAGTGTCTCCACATTTAACCGGCGATGACAGACATGGCACAGAGATGTATGGATAACCTGCAGACGCATTTGCAACGATAAAGTCAACGAAATCACAAAGTTGAATTTTGTTGATGTTGACTGCCAGCTAATCGATGCTAACATGCTACGCTAATCTATGCTAACATGCTATTTACCGGCGGTGCTAAAGAAGACATGGCACAGAGATGTATGGATAACCTGCAGATGCATTTGCGACGATAAAGTCAAGGAAATCACAAAGGTGAGTTTTGTTGATGTTGACTGCCAGCTAATCGATGCTAACATGCTACGCTAATCGATGCTAACATGCTATTTACCGGCGGCGCTAAAGCAGACATGGCACAGAGATGTATGGATAACCTGCAGATGCATTTGCAACTATATTACGTTTCCTTCCACCCACATTTAATGCGAAAAAAACACTTACCAATCGAAAGATTTAAGTTGCTCCAGTGTCACGAGATGCCAAAGTCCTGATCTTTTGGTCCGCACATTTTACCCGCGATGCTAACGCAGCTATTCGGCCATGCTATGGCTATGAATAGCATCAATAGCTATTCGCTCAATAGCTTCAGTTTCTTCTTCAATACTTTCATACTCCAACCATCTGTTTCAATACATGCGTAATCTGTTGAGTCGCTTAAACCGCTGAAATCCGAGTCTGAATCAGAGCTAATGTCGCTATATCTTGCTGTGGTATTCGCAATTGTTTGTTTACATTGGCAGCACTGTATGACGTCACAGGGAAATGGATAGTCGCATCGCAAATAGCGAAAATCAAGCACTTTAAAGCTTTTTTTAAGGATATTCCGAGACCGGTAAAATTTTGAAAAAAAATTGCAAAAATACAACAAGCCACTGGGAACTGATTTTTATTGTTTTTAACCCTTTCGAAATTGTGATAATGTTCCCCTTTAAGAATTTAGCCATCTTTGTTTCTGGTTGTAAATAAATCGGGTCACCTTCGGAGGAGGAAATGAAATGGTGGATGTCAGGGCTTTGGTGTGACCTTTGACATCCAAAACTCACTTCTCTGGTATTGTGAGCAAAAGTCTTCTGTCCAACATGTGCTGCATACGTCACACAGGACGCTGGTGCAAATGTGCCAGCTTGTGAGGGGCTATCACAGGTGTAACAGATGCGTGGCCGTGGAAAAAGTCCGCTATGCCAGCACGGGGTGTGAGGTTTACCACCTACGACTCAATTGTCGTAGGTTGGAAATGTTGTGAAAGACACAGGAAAATAAATCCAATTCAATAAATAAATGCCAAAATTGTAGCATCTTAGAGAAAGAGTATTAATGATCTCTTGTGGAAGGCCACAACTCTTAAGTGTTTTTTTCCTGGAGCTCCTTCTCGTAAATGAATGCTCTATAAGACAGCGTCTCGGCAGATCTGCCAGCCGGCTGCTTTCTTCTCTCGGCCAATCAGAGACAACAAACAAGATGGGTCGCAATGTCACCAGGGGCAACCAGGCCTGAGACAGATGAACTGATTATACAAAGTGATCCCCTCGGCAGTAGAAAATCTCGACCTTAGCTTCTACCTGATGATGCTCATTGTTAGCAAGTCCCTCTTGTACCTCAACCTCATCAGTTTACTTGAACAAATATCCTCTCCATGACCCTGTGCAAGGCTCGGCCCGATTCGATGGCCTTTTTTTTCCCCGCCAGATGACGGGACATCTAGCAAATGCATAAATGGATTCCTGTCAGCAGTTTGACATAAAGGTATATGGTCTATTGCGGAGGGTAATCTGAGGGTATTTAGATGGAAATGTGTTAAAGAAAAAATCAGGATCATGGAGGAAATGTGTGTGCACAAGGTAATATGTCAGCATCCACCTTCCTTTTTACAAACCCCGTTTCCATATGAGTTGGGAAATTGTGTTAGATGTAAATATAAACGGAATACAATGATTTGCAAATCCTTTTCAACCCATATTCAGTTGAATATGCTACAAAGACAACATATTTGATGTTCAAACTGATAAACTTTTTATTTTATTTTTTTTGCAGCAATAAATACTGATAAAGTTGAGGAATGCTCATCAAATACTTATTTGGAACATCCCACAGGTGTGCAGGCTAAATGGGAACAGGTGGGTGCCATGATTGGGTATAAAAACAGCTTCCTCGAAAAATGCTCAGTCTTTCCCAAGAAAGGATGGGGCGAGGTACACCCCTTTGTCCACAACTGCGTGAGCCAATAGTCAAACAGTTTAAGAACAACGTTTCTCAAAGTGCAATTGCAAGAAATTTAGGGATTTCCACATCTACGGTCCATAATATCATCGAAAGGTTCAGAGAATCTGGAGAAATCACTCCACGTAAGCGGCATGGCCGGAAACCAAAATTGAATGACCGTAAGCTTCGATCCCTCAGACAGCACTGTATCAAAAACAGACATCAATCTCTAAAGGATATCACCACACGGAATAGCTCGGTTGGTAGAGCGGCCGTGTCAGCAACTTGAGGGTTGCAGGTTCGATCCCTGCTTCCGCCATCCTAGTCAATGCCGTTGTGTCCTTGGGCAAGACACTTTACCCACCTGCTCCCAGTGCCAACCACACTGGTTTAATTGTAACTTAGATATTGAGTTTCACTGTGTAAAGCGCTTTGAGTCACTTGAGGAAAAAGCGCTATATAAATATAATTCACTTCACTTCACATGGGCTCAGGAACACTTCAGAAAACCACTGTCACTAAATACAGTTTGTCGCTACATCTGTAAGTGCAAGTTGAAGCTCTACAATGCAAAGCGAAAGCCATTTATCAACAACATCCAGAAACGCCGTCGGCTTCTCTGGGCCCGAGATCATCTAACATGGACTGATGCAAAGTGGAAAAGTGTTCTGTGGTCTGACGAGTCCACATTTCAAATAGTTTGTGGAAATATTTGACATTGTGTCATTCGGATCAAAGAGGAAGCGAACCATCTAGACTGTTATCGACGCAAAGTTCAAAAGCCAGCATCTGTGATGGTATGGGGGTGTATTAGTGCCCAAGGCATGGGTAGCTTACACATCTGTGAAGGCACCATTAATTGTGAACGGTACATACAGGTTTTGGAACAACTTATTTCAGCAAGGTACTTGCAGGCGGGTACTTTCCTGGCCCGCCTGCAGTCCAGACCTGTCACCCATCAACAATGTGTGGCGCATTATGAAGCGTAAAATACGACAGCGGAGACCCCGGACTGTTGAACGACTGAAGCTCTACATAATACAAGAATGGAAAAGAATTCCACTTTCAAAGCTTCAACAATTAGTTTCTTCAGTTCCCAAACGTTAATTGAGTGTTCTTAAAATAAAAGGTGATGTAACACAGTGGTGAACATGCCCTTTCCCAACTACTTTGGCACGTGTTGCAGCCAAAAACATTTAATAAGTTTGAACATCAAATATCTTGTCTTTGTAGTGCATTCAATTAAATATGGGTTGAAAATGATTTGCAAATCATTGTATTCCGTTTATATATATACTCTCCTGACGGAATAAATAAAATACTATCTAATCTAATCTAATCTAATATTTACATCTAACACAATTTCCCAACTCATATGAAAACAGGGTTTGGATTTAAGAGCTTTGGATGATCAATCAGACCACTATCAGCCGAGACGTTTGGATCAATCAGAAAAGGGTGGAACGCTGGAAAAGATAGAGGTCTGAGAGAGTCAGAGAGAGAGAGACAGTCTTACTCCATGTTCCCAGCCATCAGCAGGATGAGGTTGTAGATGTTGGAGAAGATGCAGAGGGAAAGGATGGTGCTGAAGAACATGGTCATCCAGGAGCCGTGATCCTCGCGGAACATTTTCAGACGCAGGTATCGACCTGAAGGGACACACACACACACAAGAGCGCCAACAAGAGCCTGTCAAGCGGTGAACATGCGCCATCATGGAGATGAACTAAATAAATTAGCCGCACGGATCAATAGCGCCACAGTCTGTTGGACATGTGCCCTTTGGGATCCGAATGAAGATTAAGGACCACTTTAAGGTGCTGCTTCCCCAACCCGGGAGTGATTGTCTTTCAACATTTGAGGTGTCATCATTAATCCCAGCGGGAAAAACATCCACCTCACACTTAATTTGAACCATACCAGTTCTGCTCGATTAGAGGAGGCATTCAAACACCCGTGAACTGTGGCGTTTGTATATTCATTTCTTTTGCCTTGTGCAGCTCCTGCGTAGAATCACATTATGTATAAACACAGTATCTCTCTGGCAGAGCAGGAGATTGATTCAGATGTCAGGCCTTCTGAGCTGAATACGAATCACGCAGTACGAGGCGACAGGGGATGACGCTTGGCTTGTTGCTAGATTACACTCAATCATTTCCAGCTCCTGATTACATCTGTAATTACAGTTTTTCTAGTCAAAATGAGATGGGGGGGAAGGCAATAACTTGGAACTTATTACAGAGAAACAGCAGGTAAATGCGTATGAATAATTCAGTTTACTCAGTGGCTGTTAGCCATTGATCTAAACCGACTTAGCGGCAGTCCCAATGCACCCCCTCGGCCTACAAGTTAAAAAAAAAAGTTAAAAGTACCAATGATTGTCACACACACACTAAGTGTGGTGAAATTACTCTCTGCATTTGACCCATCACCCTTGATCACCCCCTGGGAGGTGAGGGGAGCAGTGGGCAGCGGCGGTGGCCACGCCCGGGAATCATTTTTGGGGATTTAACCCCAAATTCTAACCTGATGCCGAGTGCCAAGCAGGGAGGCAATGGGTCCCATTTTTTGACTGGCTGGGGTTTGAACTCACAACCTACAATTGTGATCAAAATTATTCAACCCCCACAGAATTTTGGTGTTTTAGCAAGTTGGACATTTATTCCGTATTTGGTTATAGTCATATCAAATAAAGATGTGTCAAATAGACAAATGCAACTTAAATTGTAACACTGTATTTTACAAACTACCAAAAAAGGACAATTTTCTTAATATCTCATTGAATAAATTATTCAACCCCTTGAAGATCATAACTCTTAAGAACAGAATTTGAATAAGGTCTTTTCAATCAGGTGTTGAAAACACCTGTAGATGTGATTACAACCATAACGAGCAACAATTAAACTGATTGAAAAAGACTGTGATGCTCAACTTCTTATAGATGGTCAATGGTGTATTTGCAACAGTCCAGGGAGTGGTCAAAGAAGTCAAGAGAGGAGGTAATTTCTCTTCATAAGAAAGGATATGGATATAAGAAAATAGCAAACACATTACAGATTCCAAGAGACACAGTTGGGAGCATAATTCGCAAGTTTAAAGCTAAAGGCAAAGTTGAAACACTACCTGGGCGTGGTAGAAAGAGGATGCTGTGTGCAACTGCTGTCCGGTATTTGAAGCGTACAGTGGTGAAAACCCCCCGGGTAACAGCTGAGGAACTACAACAGGACATTGCAGAGGGGGGAACGCAGGTTTCGTCCCAGACAATAAGAGATGAAGGGCTCCATGCCATAACTCCCAGGCGCACCCCACTTCTGACTACCAGGAACAAGTAAAATAGACTCCAGTATGCCAAAAATCATCTGGACGAACCCCAAAGGTTTTGGGAAACTGTTCTATGGAGTGATGAGACAAAACTGGAACTCTTTGGGCCTATGAATCAACGTCTGGAGGAGAAAAAATGAAGCTTACAAAGAGAAGAACACCTTGCCTAATGTTTGTTTTTCTTCTTTGTCATAAAAAAGGGGCGTTTATGTCATGAAAAAGGGAGGTTTTTGTGGTTGGTGCACTAATTTTAAGTGTATATTGTGTTTTTTATGTTGATTTAATAAAAAAATATGTATATATTATTTATTTATTATTATTTTTTAATTATTTTTTTTTTTGTTTGTTTTGATAAAAATTAATAAAAAATTATTTTGCGGCCCGGTGGTTGGGGACCACTGGGCTAAAATACCTGTAGATGGTTGCAAAAAGATTGTGTTCGGTTATGTATCACGTTTGAAGGATGTAATTACTGCCAAAGGGTGTTCTACTAAGTACTAAAGATGCATGTAATAGGGGGTTGAATCATTTTGTCAATGAGATATCAAGAAAAATGTCCTTTTTTGGTATTTTGTAAAATACAGTGTTATAATTTAAGTTGTATTTGTCTATTTGACACATCTTTATTTGATATGACTATAAACAAAATACGGAATAAATGTTCAACTTGCTAAAACACCAAAATTGTGTGAGGGTTGAATAATTTTGATCACAACTGTGCCTGTCATGTCTGTGATCATTTTTTTGTTTAAGTCATGTTCTGTGTGGTTTTTGGACAGTGAGTTCCTGCTTTTTCACTCTCTTGTTTTGTCACCATAGCAACCATTAGTTTCACCTGTTTCACTTTTTGAGTCACGCACCTGTTCTCACTAATCATGTCACTATTATTTAAACCAGGGGTCTCAAACACGAGGCCCGCGGGCCAATTGCGGCCCGCACCTTAATATGAAAATGTAATGTTGGTGCGGCCCGCAAATTTTATATGAATGGCCCTTTACAGCGTCATACTTGGATGCCCTTGATTTTTCCGGGAAACTCTCAATTTTCAGTGCCCTTCCAGGGGTAATCCTTCTCCCAAATTTCGCTCAATCAACAATATTAAGGGGGCACTACCTATAATGTTCTCTACAACCTGTACAAGCAGCGTGCCAGCCCAGCCACATTTTGAATAAGGCTTCTGTGGGCGCTGTAAGCGAGTGCAAGACATACTTGATCAACAGCCACACAGGTCACACTGATGGTGGCCGTATAAACTGTTACAAGTATGTGCCATACTGTGAACCCACACCCAACAAGAATGACAAACACATTTTGGGAGAACATGTGCACCGTAACACAACAAAACAAATACCCAGAATCCCATGCAGCCCTAACTATTCCGGGCTATAATATACACCCCCGCCCCCTATTGTAGCCCGGAAGAGTTAGGGCTGCATTGGATTCTGGGTATTTGTTATGTTGTGTTAATGTTGTGTTACGGTGCACATGTTCTCCCGAAATGTGTTTGTCAATTTTGTTTGGTGTGGGTTCACAGTGTGGCGCATATTTGTAACAGTGATACAGTTGTGTATACGGCCACCCTCAGTGTGACCTGTATGGCTGTTGATCAATTATGTCTCGTAGTCACTTCCGTGGGTCTGCAGAAGCCTCATATGATATGAAACTGGGCCGGCACACTGTTTGTATGATGTAAAAGCCGACGACATGGCGGGTTGTACAGGACGCTAAAGATAGTACCATCACTGCACACCCTTAATATTGTTGTCCGGGTGAAAACCGGGAGAATTAATTCCCCGAGAGATTGTCGGAAGGGGCACTGATATTCGGGTGTTTCCCGAAAATATCGCGAGAGTTGCCGAATAGGTTGCTAAGGCGGGAAAGCCATTCAAAGAAGGTGAATTCATTAAAAAGTGCATGTTAATTTTTTTTAATAAATCTTTTCTTGCGGCCCAGCCTCACCCAGTTTATGCATCCAGTGGCCCCCAGGTAAATTGAGTTTGAGAACCCTGATTTAAACCGATAGTTGCCAGGAAGTCAGTCTGGCAACATTACCTCTGCTCACTTCATGCCATGCTTCTTCTGATAGTAATGTCTGTTTATAGTTATGCTTCTTGCCATGCCACGTAAGTTTTGTTTTTTCATGTCACAGTTAACGAGTTTTGCATCACGTTCTTAATTTCTGCCTGTGTGCAAGTTTTTGTTTCATTAGCCAAGTTTTTGTACTTCCCCCTTGTGCGCGCCTTTTGTTCCTTTTTTATAGTAATAAATAAATATGTCCTTACCTTCACGCCTTGCCCACTCCAACTTTCCTTTGCATTCCAGGAAAACAAACCCCAAAGTCCACGTACTGACACTACCGATCTTAGAGCAGAAACTCTAACCCATGGGTCTTAAACTCAGTTTACCTGGGGGTCACTGGATGCAAAGTCTGGATGAGGCTTGGCCGCAAGAAAAGATTTCTTAAAAAAAATGTTGCATACACCTCAGCATGTCTAGTTGTATAATGACGTTTGAAATTGTATCCCTTGCGCACCGCAACTTGCTCTGTGCTAAATAAGACAGGACGGGGTGCCCCTGTGTTTAACAAAGAAATATTGCATCTCCCACTTTTCCTGGTATTGTCTTTGCACATCACTAACCTTTCTCTTCACTGCAGGCTTTGAAAAAGACATGTTTGAGGTTGTGGAATATATTTGTATTTAGCCGACGCAGGGAGAATAATGATATTTCCGCAATGTGTGTCATTCCGATTTTCCTCCCTACAGCAACACAGCGGTCGGCGAATAATAGCCGGGAAAGTACCGGGATAGCGAGCGCAAAAAAGTGACGGCTCCCGGAGTGTTATCCGGCGTCATATGGAAATATATGTAGTGTTCATAGAGTGAGGCGATGCAAATTTAACAATAAAAAAAACAAAAACGTTTTGAATTAGTCCAGGTTATCGGGGACTGTTATTATTGACGGACAGGTGTCGCGGTGTGACTGCAGCCAGGCATGTAAGAAACCCCCCGTCTCCATGGCAACGTTGCTGTCGCTTTCACTCGTTTGCCGCTTTTCCACCAATGCAGGGGTAGGCAACTCAGAACGTTGAAAGAGCCATTTTGGTCCCAAATAACACAACGCTGTCAAGCGCCATTGATATCAAACTCGCGGGCCGCACTAACATTAAACTTTTATATTAAGGTGGGGGCCGCGAAATAAAGTTTCACGTGTCTGAGGCCCCTTCTCTAACCACTATGCCACTGAGTAGGTTGTCTATGAATGTTCTCATTCATCCAGGTCATTGCCATCGGTTTTCCTTAGAAGACGTTTCGCCTCTCAAACGAATAGCCTTAATCAGTTCATGTTCATAGACTTAGATTGGTCACATCTAGTCCCTACATTATACGCATTCCCAAGAGGGTAGTGGTGTCCCAATGACTTTTTGCATCTAGGAGTAGTGGAAAGAAGGAGGGATAGGGGGTATGAATTCAGAATCAGAATCAGAATAAAAAATACTTTAATAATCCCCGAGGGGAAATGAAGATTTCCAGCACAATCCCATTCAAGGGCAAACAAACATTACAGGGAGACAGAACAGGATCGCTGATGGGTCTGCCAAGTTCTGGTTTTGGATTATCATTTATATTATATATATAGATATATATATATATATATATATATATATATATATATATATATATATATATATATATATACATATATATATATATATATACATATATAAAATCTTAGATCTCTGTTGTCTGTTGCTGTCATCTCCTTAGCCCCCCTCTCCCTCATTGAAGGGGGGGCACAGGTCCGGTGGGCACGGATGAAGTGCTGGCTGTCCAGAGTTGGGACCCGGGGTGGACCACACGCTCTCTGTACTGCTGACCTGTCTCTGCTCGGGATGGTCTCTTGCTGGCCCCAATATGGACTGGACTCTCACTATTATGTTGGATCCACTATGGACTGGACTTTCACAACAAATGGTAAATGGGTTGTACTTGTATAACGCTTTTCTACCCCTTTCTAAGGAGCCCAAAGTGCTTTGACAGTATTTCCACATTCGCCATTCACACACACATTCACACCCTGACGGCGGGAGCTGCCATGCAAGGCGCTCACCAGGACCCATCAGGAGCAAGGGTGAAGTATCTTGCCCAAGGACACAACGGACGCGACTAGGATGGTAGAAGGTGGGGATTGAACCAGTAACCCTCAGATTACTGCCACAGTAACTCTACCAACTTCGCCACGCCGTCCCCAATATTATGCTATACCTACTATGCTATACCCACTATTATGCTAGACCCATTATACTATACCCACTATTATGGTAGACCCACTATGCTATACCCACTGTTATGCTATACCCACTATGCTATACCCACTATTATGCTAGACCCACTATACTATACCCTCTATTATGCTAGACCCACTATACTATACCCAATATTATGCTATACCCACTATGCTATACCCACTATTATGCTAGACCCACTAAACTATACCCTCTATTATGCAAGACCCACTATACTATACCCAATATTATGCTATACCCACTATGCTATACCCACTATGCTATACCCACTATTATGCTAAACCCACTAAACTATACCCTCTATTATGCTAGACCCACTATACTATACCCAATATTATGCTATACCCACTCTGCTATACCCACTATTATGCTAGACCCACTATACTATACCCACTATTATGCTAGACCCACTATGCTATACCCACTATTATGCTATACCCACTATGCTATACCCACTATTATGCTAGACCCACTATACTATACCCTCTATTATGCTAGATCCACTATACTATACCCAATATTATGCTATACCCACTATGCTATACCCACTATTATGTTAGACGCACTAAACTATACCCTCTATTATGCTAGACCCACTATACTATACCCAATATTATGCTATACCCACTGTGCTATACCCACTATTATGCTAGACCCAATATTCTATACCCAATATTATGCTAGACCCACTATGCTATACCCACTATTATGCTATACCCACTCAACGTCCATTGCACTGGTCTCCCTAGAGGGGGGAGGGGGGTTCACCCACATCTGCGAGTCCTCTCCAAGGTTCCTCACTGTCATCCCACTGGGTTGAGTTTTTCCTTGCCCTGATGTGGGATTTGAACCGAGGATGTCGTTGTGGCTTGTGCAGCCCTTTGAGACACTTGTGATTTTAGGGTTATAAAATTAAAAACATTGATTGATTGATTGATAGCAGTCATGGTACTATATTGGAACTACACAGCATTAGCTACTGTACTTTTGTGTAGTGAACAGTAAAAACAGTGTAGGTCTGACTTAGTAGGATATGTACAGCGAGCAGTGAACATAGTGAGCTCAGAAAGCATAAGAACAAGTATATACATTTGATTATTTACGTTTGATTATTTACAATCTGGGGAGGTGGGATGTAGTAAGGAGAAGGGGTTAGTCTAGGGTTGTAGTTGCCTGGAGGTGTTCTTTTAGTGGAGATGCACTTTCTTATACACCTGTTGGGAGTGCATTCCATGTTGATGTGGCATGGAAGGAGAATGAGTTAAGACCTTTGTTGGATCGGAATCTGGGTTTAACGTGGTTTGAGGAGCTCCCCCTGGTGTTGTGGTTATGGCGGTCATTTACGTTATGGAAGTAGTTTGACATGTACTTCGGTATCAGGGAGGTGTAGCTGATTTTATAGACTAGGCTCAGTGCAAGTTGTTTTACTCTGTTCTCCACCCTGAGCCAGCCCATTTTGGAGAAGTGGGTAGGAGTGAGGTGTGATCTGGGGTGGAGGTCTAGAAGTAACCTGACAAGCTTGTTCTGGGATGTTTGGAGTCTAGATTTGAGGGGTATGGAGGTGCCGGGGTACCAGGGAGGAGCTCAAAGTGAAGCCGCTGCTCCTCCACATGGAGAGGAACCAGATGAGGTGGTTCGGGCATCTGGTTAGGATGCCACCTGAACGCCTGTTTAGAAGACCCAGGACATGTTGGGAAGACTATCTCTCCTGACTGGCCTGGGAACGCCTCGGGATCCCCCAGGAAGAGCTGGACGAAGTGGATGGGGAGAGGGAAGTCTGGGCTTCCCTGCTTAGGCTGATGCCCCTGAGACCCGACCTCGGATAAGCGTAAGAAGATGGATGGATGGAACAGTAAAACAAATGACCATTTTAGCTGTTTCACCATGTAGTATCAACGTTTTTAAAGGCCCTCGTAATACCGCCGTGGACAACTTAGGGCAATTAACTTTCCATAAGTTAGTAATCAGCATTATAAATGAGAGAGGCTCCACTAAAATCAGCTTTTTATGATTTTACATATGGTGCATACAATACCCTTTTCTATTTGAGTTGGGAAATTGTGTTGGAGGTGAATAAAAACAGAATTCAATGATTTGCAAATAATTTTCAACCCATATTCAATTGAATGCACTACAAAAACCAGATATTTGATGTTCAAATAATAATTAACTAATTTCATGGCTGCAACACGTGCCAAAGTAGTTGGGAAAGGGCATGTTCACCACTGTGTTACATCACCTTTTCTTTTAACAACACTCAATAAACGTTTGGGAACCGAGGAAACTAATTGTTGAAGCTTTGAAAGTGGAATTCTATCCCATTCTCTTGTTTTATGTAGAGCTTCAGTCGTTCAACAGTCCGGGGTCTCCGCTGTCGTATTTTACACTTCATAATGCACTCTTTTTTTACGAAGCCACGCTGTTGTAACACGTGCTGAATGTGGCTTTGCATTGTCTTGTTGAAATAAGCAGGGGCATCAATGAAAAAGACGACGCATAGATGGCAGCATATGTTGTTCCAAAACCTGCTTGTACCTTTCAGCATTAATGGTGCCTTCACAGATGTGTAAGTTGCCCATGCCTTGGGCACTAATGGCCCCCGAAACCATCACAGATACTGGATTTTGAACTTTGAGTCGATAACAGTCTGGATGGTTCGCTTCCCCTATGGTCAAATATTTCCAAAAATAATTTGAAATGTGGACTCATCAGACCACAGAACACTTTTCCACTTTGCATCAGTCCATCTTAGAAGATTTCAGGCCCAGAGAAGCCGGCGGCGTTTCTGGATGTTGTTGATAAATGGCTTTCGCTTTGCATAGTAGAGTTTTAACTTGCACTTACAGGTGTAGCGACGAACTGTATTTAGTGACAGTGGTTTTCTGAAGTGTTCCTGAGCCCATGTGGTGATATCTTTTAGAGATTGATGTCGGTTTTTGATACACTGCCGTCTGAGGAATCGAAGGTCACGGTCATTCAATGTTGGTGTCGCTTACGTAGAGTGATTTCTCCAGACTCTCTGAACCTTTTGATGATATTATGGAGCGTAGATGTTGAAATCCCTAAATTTCTTGCAATTGTACTTTGAGAAACCTTGTTCTTAAACTGTTTGAATTTTTGCTCACGCAGTTGTGTACAAAGGGGTGTACCTCGCCCCATCCTTTCTTGTGAAAGACTGAGCATTTTTTGGGAAGCTGTTTTTCTACTCAATCATGGCACCCACCTGTTCCCAACTAGCCTGCACACCTGTTGGATATTCCAAATAAGTGTTTGATGAGCATCCCTCAACTTTATTAGTATTTATTGCCACCTTTCCCAACTTCTTTGTCACGTGTTGCTGGCATTAAATTCTAATGTTAATGACTATTTGCAAAAAAAAAAAAATGTTTATCAGTTTGAACATCAAATATGTTGTCTTTGTAGCATATTCAACTGAATATGGGTTGAAAATGATTTGCAAATCATTGTATTTTGTTTATATTTACATCTAACAGAGATTCCCAACTCATATGGAAACAGGGTTTGTAAATACACATCTTTCAGACTCTCCACTACTTATTTACGCCAAACAAGGTCGTCTTTGTTGAGGGGCCGTGTTTTTCCACCCATTTAGATATATATATATATATATATATATATATATATATATATATATATATATATATATAAATCTATATATATAGATATATATATATATATATATCTATCTATATATATATATCTATATATATATAGATACATAGATATATATACTGTATATAGATATAGATATATATATATAGATAGATAGATATATATCTATATATATATGTATATATAGATATAGATATATATATATACTATATTTTTTTGGGGAGGGGGGTTGTCTTTAATTTACCAAAAGCAGGATTGCCCGACATTAGGCCTCGACCATAAGTCTTCCTCTGTGGTACTTCAGGGCTCATCACGGTTACTTAATTGAATTCACTTGCATGGCTGTGCTTAATTGCCTCCAGTACCAATGAGCCCTTGCATTGGTCAGGAGGTACGTGCACAGTGTACATCTGCAGATGTGACTTAAAAAAAAAGGAGCGCTCCAATAAGCCTGCGCCGTTTTAAGATGGCAAGCACCCCGATAAAGATGATTCATGGGTTCTGTCCAAGCCTCGGGGGTGGGGTTCAGTCCTGGCGAAGGCAGGGAGGACAAAAAGATATCTTTTTTTTCTTTCTTGGGTTTCATTAATTTTTATCACTGTTATAAGAATTGTATTGGGGGATTAAACATGTCCTGCTATTAGAGCAGTGGTTCTCAAATGGGGGTACGCGCACCCCTTGGGGTACTTGAAGTTATGCCAAGGGGTACGTGAGATTTTTTTTAAATATTCTAATAACAGCAACAATTCAAAAATCCTTTATAAATAGATTTATTGAATAATACTTCAACAAAATATGAATGCAAGTTCAAAAACTGTGAAAAGAAATGCAACAATGCAATATTCAGTGTTGACAGCTAGATTTTTTGTGGACATGTTCCTTAAATATTGATGTTAAAGATGTCTTTTTTGTGAAGAAATGTTTAGAATGAAGTGGATGAATCCAGATGGATCTCTATTACAATCCCCAAAAATAGGGCACTTTAAGTTGATGACAGTAGACATCTTTATTTATAATTTAATCACTTGTTTATTTTTCAACAACTTTTTTAGTTATTTTTATATCTTTTTCCCGAATACTTCAAGAAAGACCACTACAAATGAGCAATTTTTTGCACTGTTATACAATTTGATAAATCACAAACTGATGACATAGTGCTGTATTTTACTTCTTTATCTCTTTTTTCAACAAAAAATGCTTTGCTCTGATTAGGTGGTTCTCAACCTTTTTTAAGTGAACATCTTTTTAATTCAAGTACCCCCTAATCAGAGCAAAGCATTTTTGGTTGAAAAAAAAAGAGATAAAGAAGTAAAAAGGGACGGCGTGGCGCAGTGGGAGAGTGGCCGTGCGCAACCCGAGGGTCACTGGTTCAAGTCCCACCTAGAACCAACCTCGTCATGTCCGTTGTGTCCTGAGCAAGACACTTCACCCTTGCTCCTGATGGGTGCTGGTTGGCGCCTTGCATGGCAGCTCCCTCCATCAGTGTGTGAATGTGTGTGTGAATGGGTAAATGTGGAAGTAGTGTCAAAGCGCTTTGAGTACCTTTAAGGTAGAAAAGCGCTATACAAGTACAACCCATTTATCATTTATTTATTTAAAATAAACAAGTGAATAAATTATATATAAAGATTTTACACATAGAAGAAATCATCAACTTAAAGTGCCCTCTTTGGGGATTGTAATAGAGATTCATCTGGATTCATCAACTTAATTCTAAACTCTTTTTCACCCCAAAAAAAATATTTAACATCAATATTTATGGAACATGTCCACAAAAAATCCAGCTGTCAACACTGAATATTGCATTGTTGCATTTCTTTTCACGGTTTATGAACTTAGATTCATATTTTGTTGAAGTATTATTCAATAAATATATTTATAAAGGATTTTTGAATTGTTGCTATTTTTAGAATATTTTAAATAAAAATCTCATGTACCCCTTGGCATACCTTCAAGTACCCCCAGGGGTACGCGTACCCCCATTTGAGAACCTCTGGATTAGGGGGTACTTGAATTAAAAAATGTTGACAGGGGGTACATCACTGAAAAAAGGTTGAGAACCACTGTATTAGAGGACTAAAACAGAGAAATGTCTCCATCTAGTGGTGATTCAAAACCACGCACTATCTGATAGTGAGCCTAAACCTACTACTAATATCAAGTAAGGTTAGACACCCTGCTGGAAATCACACATATCCGATTTTTTTTTTTAAATCAATTTCTAATTAATTTTTAGATTTTAGATGATTGACTCACACTATTAATTAGCTGAAGTTTCCTGCTGAGTCCCAAATTACAATAAGACTAATTCTAATTCCCATCTTATTCCAACATTTATTTAGTTTTTAAAGGGGAACATTATCACCAGACCTATGTAAGCGTCAATATATACCTTGATGTTGCAGAAAAAAGACAATATGTTTTTTAAACCGATTTACGATCTCTAAAAGGGTGAATTTGGCGATTCAAGTTGACTTACGTGGAGTGTGCTAATCAGACATATCAATGGTCACGGCATGTTAATCGATGCTAACATGCTATTTAGGCTAGCTGTATGTACATATTGCATCCTTATGCCTCATTTGTAGCTATATTTGCATCCAGCCTTTCACTCCACCCACATTTATGCCAAACAAACACATACCAATCGATGGATTCAAGTTGCACCAGTGGTCAAAAGGTGCGAAAGTCCCTCGCACACAGTTTTGTTGATGTTATTGACTTATGTGCTAATCAGACATATTTTCTTATGGCATGACTGCCAGTTAATTGTGAAGTGAAGTGAATTATATTTATATAGCGCTTTTCTCTAGTGACTCAAAGCGCTTTACATAGTGAAACCCATTATCTAAGTTACATTTAAACCAGTGTGGGTGGCACTGGGAGCAGGTGGGTAAAGTGTCTTGCCCAAGGACACAACGGCAGTGACTAGGATGGCGGAAGCGGGAATCGAACCTGCAACCCTCAAGTTGCTGGCACGGCCGCTCTACCAACTGAGCTATGCCGCCCCATTGATGACATTAATTGATGACAACATGCTATTTAGGCTAGCTGTATGTACATATTGCCATTATGCCTCATTTGTAGTTATATTTGCATCCAGCCTTTCCCTCTACCCACATTTAATGCCAAACAAATACGTACCAATCGCTGGTTAGAAGGCGATCGCCGAATTCGTCCTTGCTTCCTCCCGTTCCGCTGTCTGTCGTGATATGGCTCAATAGTTTCAGTTTCTTCTTCAATTTCGTTGTCGCTATCTGCTTCCACACTCCAACCATCCGTTTCAATACATGCGTAATCGGTTGAATCGCTTACGGCACTGAAATCCGAGTCTGAATCCGAGCTAATATCGCTATACTTTTCTGTGCCATCCGCCATGTTTGTTTCTGTGTGGTCACGCTGTGACGTCACAGGATAATGGACGACTGGCTATAACGACGGTTGAATCAGGCACTATGAAGCCGTTTTTCGGGATATTGCGTGATGGGTAAAAAATTTTAAAAACTTCGAAAAATTAAATACGCTTTTGGGAACTGATTTTTATTGTTTTTTTTCAACTTGTTTTGGTGCCCTTTTTCATACTACTACTGTAAGAAAAGTGGCTTTCTCTGGGTATCTTAATTCCAATCTCTCGCAACAAAACAAAGCCTTGACAGCGTCTTAGCATGTAAACAGTGCTGCCCTCATCTCATTCATCATGCAATCTCTTTAGGATTCTCTTGGGGAGGTTTGCTTAATGCTGCGTCTTCTCATCGGCTCCCTGGACCTGAGCTGTTTAAAGGCCTACTGAAAGCCACTACTACCGACCACGCAGTCTGATAGTTTATATATCAATGATGAAATATTAACATTGCAACACATGCCAATACGGCCTTTTTAGTTTACTAAATTGCAATTTTAAATTTCCCGCGGAGTTTCTTGATGACAACGTCGCGAAATGATGACGTGTGCGCGTGACGTCACGGACTGTCCGGACATATTAGCGCAGCACCATTTGCGACTAAAAGTCGTCTCTTTTCATCGCGCAATTAAACAGTATTCTGGACATCTGTGTTGCTGAATCTTTTGCAGTTTGTTGAATTAATAATGGAGAAGTATAAGTAGAAAGATGGAGTTGGTACACTTTAGCCTTTAGCCACACAAACACACGGTGATTCCTTGTTTAAAATTCCCGGAGGTGAAGCTTTACTATGGATCAGAGCGGTCAAGCGAACATGGTTCCCGACCACTTGTCAACCGGCAGGTTTCGGTGAGAAAATTGTGGTAAAAAGTCGCCTCTTACCGGAGATCAGCTAAGCTTGCGCCGTCCATGCAGCTGGCGTCGACTTCCCTCAGACACTGGCCTCAAGACACCCGTGGATACACCCCTCCGACTATCAGGTACTATTTAATGTCACTAAAACACCAGCAACTCAAAAGAAAGATAAGGGATTTCCCAGAATTATCCTAGTAAATGTGTCTAAAAACATCTGAATCAGTCCCAATGGCATCGCCTTTTTTTTTTCTTTTCTAGTCCTTCGCTATCATCATCCACGAATCTTTCATCCTCGCTCAAATTAATGGGGAAAATTGTCGTTTTCTCGGTCCGAATAGCTCTTGCTGCTGGAGGCTCCCATTATAAACAATGTGAGGACGTGAGGAGCCTTCACCCTTGTGACGTCATCGTCTGCTACTTCCAGTAAAGGCAAGACTTTTTTATCAGCCACAAAAGTTGCGAACTTTATCGTCGATGTTCTCTAAATAAATGATAAATGGGTTGTACTTGTATAGCGCTTTTCTACCTTCAAGGTACTCAAAGCGCTTTGACACTACTTCCACATTTACCCCTTCACACACACATTCACACACTGATGGAGGGAGCTGCCATGCAAGGCGCCAACCAGCACCCATCAGGAGCAAGGGTGAAGTGTCTTGCTCAGGACACAACGGACGTGACGAGGTTGGTACTAGGTGGGAATTGAACCAGGGACCCTCGGGTTGCGCACAGCCACTGTCCCACTGCGCCACTAAATCCTTTCAGCAAAAATATGGCAATATCGCGAAATGATCAAGTATGACACATAGAATGGACCTGCTATCCCCGTTCAAATAAGAAAATCTCATTTCAGTAGGCCTTTAACGTGTAATATTGACGTATTTTGCTCATCACAACGTTTGCTATTTCCTTTGACGACAACTACAGTTTTACGAACTTCATTATTTCTTGAATTTGGTTTGTAAATCAAAAAGTTTGGATAGCAGAGCAAATTACTCAACGAGAAACAATGTAATAACGGGTACCAGTTTGGACAAAAGTCCCTATTTTAGTTAAAATATAACTTTTTGGGGGAATTTTGTGTATCGTTCACAATCACATCTTTCCCTTTTTTTAATGATTCTAAAGATAAACACATGAAAGATGAAGCTAATGAGAGTCACCGTTGTAGCCTTCAAAGTTTCTAAAACTACTTAAAATTCTTCAACAACGTTTTATGCAAGTATATATATAATGTAGTAACAGACACCTTCATAACAATATGTAATATGTACAATATATACACTGCAACTGTATATATATATATATATATATTTCTATATATATATGTGTATATATATATACATATATATATATATATATATATATATATATATATATATATATATATATATATATATATTTCTATACATATATATGTGTATATATATATATATATATATATATATGTATATGTGTTGAGCTATAACACACACCTATATTTATATTAGGGCTGCGAATCTTTGGGTGTCCCACGATTCGGTTCAATATCGATTCTTGGGGTCGCGATTCGGTTATATATCGATAGTTTTCGATTTAATGCGATTCTCGATTCAAAAATGATATATTTCCGATTCCAAACGATTCTGTATTAATTCATTACATAGGATTTCAGCAGGATCTACCCCAGTCTGCTGACATGCTAGCGGAGTAGTAGATTTTTAAAAAAAAAAGCTTTTATAATTGGAAAGGACAATGTTTTATCAACTGATTGCAATAATTTAAATGTGTTTAAACTATTAAACAAACCAAAAATACGACTTATTTTATCATTGTGAAAACATTGGACACAGTGTGTTGTCAAGCTTATTACACTATTGTTCTTTTTTATTATTTTCTATAAATGTCTAATGATAATGTAAATGAGGGATTTTTAATCACTGCTATGCTGAAATTATAACTAATATTGATACTGTTGTTGATAATATTCATTTTTGTTTCACTACTTTGGTTTGTTCTGTGTCGTGTTTGTGTCTCCTCAATTGCTCTGTTAATTGCAGTTGAGTGTTGCTGGGTGAGGTTTGGTTTTGGAATTGGATTGCATTGTTATGGTATTGATGTGTATTGTTTTTTTGGATTGATTAAAAAAAATAAAAATGATTTTTTTTTAAATGAGAATGGATTCCGAATCGCACAACGTGAGAATCGCGATTCGTATTCAAATCGATTTTTTCCCACACCTGTAATATATATATATATATATATATATATATATATATATATATCCATCCATTTTTCTACCGCTTATTCCCTTTTGGGGTCGCGGGGGGCGCTAGCGTCCATCACAGCTACAATTGGGTGGAAGGCGGTGTACACTCTGGACATACAGTATATATATATATATATATATATATATATATATATATATATATATATATATATATATATATATATATATATATACATATATATATATATATATATATATACTGTAGATAGATATATATCAAGTTTTTAAACATTTACATTTTTTTCAAGTTTTATGCTGTTTTTGTAAAAAAAAAAAAAAACATTTTTCATTATCGGAAAACACAAAATAGGCAATATTTCCAGAAGCGAGTTGCAAAGTGGAATAATTTTGATGAAGTACTTACAGCCTTTTACAGGTCAATAGTTACAGATTTTGATGCCTGATTTTTTCAAAAAACGGACACGCTCAAAAAAGTGTAATAAGTAAGTCCACCCATCCATTACCTGAATGTGTGTGTGAATGTGGAAATAGTGTCAAAGCGCTTTGAGTACATTGAAGGTAGGAAAGCGCTATACAAGTATTTATCATTCACCGTTCACATACAGACCTAGCTGTAGTTGTTGTTGTAGTTGCCTCCCGTCTTTAATAGATTCATCAACACTACCAGCCTGGCCTCTGATGACATGACTGCTTAGCGTTGCTTGCTTACAGTCTACAAGAAGCGACCCTCAGTCTGAAAATCTGCTGACAGCTGACAGAAATTGATGTGATGATGCGCCAATATTACATTACAACACTAGTGTAACAGCAGGTCAAAAACACTGACAAACAATTGGCTGCCAGCACACACTATTACGTGATAAACTGTGTTTTTTTCCCTTCATACTACTGTACATCTGTCAGTTGAATCACTATCCAACTTGAGGAAACGAAGCATCGTCGATATCAGTTCATGTTGGAAGTATCATGTCACTGTGCGTGTGGTGCAGGTGGATTTCTATTTGTGTGCCCACACAAAGCCCTGCTCTTTGAGGATTTTGTTGCATTAAAATGTCATTTGTGAAATGTTTGTACAAGTTTAAAATTATGCTTTATTTTGTTAACCTGTCAATGGGATCGTCTAGTGTATGTTAGCATTAAAGAGAAACTGCATTCTTTGGAATTTTGACGATTGTTCACAATCATTATGAGAGACAATAACAGTTTTGTTTTTTTATTAAAAAAAAAAAAAAAACGCTTGAAAGATGTGGCTAATGAGTCACCGTTGTAGCCTTCAAAGCCTCTAAAACAATTTCAAAACCCTCCATTAACGTTTTATATACGCACTGCAAGTGTAAACGTAATGTAGTAACATACACCTTCATAACAATATGTAATATGTACAATATACACACTGCAAGTATATATATATATAATGTAGTAACAGACACCTCCAAAAAAATATGTAATATGTTTTATATAGAACAGTGGTCCCCAACCACCGGGCCGCGGCCCGATTGGTACCGGGCCGCAGAAGAATTTTTTATTCATTTTTATAAAGAAAAAATACATAATTTTTTTAAATTTTTAAATAAATCAACATAAAAAACACAATAAACACTTACAATAGTGCACCAACCACAAAAACCTCCCTTTTTCATGACAAAGAAAAAAATAAAAATAAAAATAAAAAATGGACCGCCCCCCCCCCCCTCTCAGCCCGCAGGACAAATTATTAAGCGTTGACCGGTCCGCGGATACAAAAAGGTTGGGGGCCACTGATAAAGAAGACCTCTATGAAGAAAACAAATGAAGGACCCAGATTTCCCCCGCCCGGACGCGGGTCACGGAGGTGGGACACGATTGCGAGCACCTGGTGGGCCCGGCCCGGCCATGGGGCCCGGCCGGGCACAGCCCGAAGAGACAACGGTGGGTCCCCCCTGCTATGGGTGGTGAGCCCATTGGAGGGGGGACCCACCGTTGGGCTCACCACCCATAGCAGGGGCCATAGAGGTCGGGTGCAATGTGAGCTGAGCGAAGGCCGAAGGCAGGGCACTTGGCGGTCCGATCCTTGGCTACACAAGCTAGATCCTGGGACGTGGAACATCACCTCATTGGGGGGGAGGAGCCAGAGAAAGTGCGCGACGTAGAGAAGTTGCGGCTGGATATAGTCGGGCTCACCTTGATGCACAGCAAGGGCTCTGGAACCAGTTCTCTTGAGAGGGGATGGACTCTCTTCCACACTGGCGTTGCACGCAGTGAGAGGCGACGAACTGCGGTAGCAATTCTTGTTGCCCCCCGGCTCAAAGCCTGCACGTTGGAGTTCAACCCAGTGGATGAGAGGGTAGCCTCCCTCCGCCTTCGGGTGGGGGGACGGGTACTGACTGTTGTTTGTACATACGCACCAAACAGCAGTTCAGAGTACCCACCCTTTTTGGAAACACTCGAGGAACTCCTGGAAAGTGCTCCCCCCGGGTGATTCCCTTGTCCTACTGGGGGACTTCAACTCTCATGTTGGCAACAACAGTGAAACCTGGAGAGGCGTGATTGGAAAGAATGGCCAGCCAGATCTGTACCTGAGTGGTGTTTTGTTATTGGACTTTTGTGCTCGTCACAGATTGTCCAGAACAAAAACCATGTTCAAACATAAGGGTGTCCATATGTGCACTTGGCACCAGGACACCCTAGGCCGCAGTTCCATGATAAACTTTGTAGTTGTGTCATCGGATTTGCTGGCTCATGTTTTGGACACTTGGGTGAAGAGTGGGGAGGAGCTTTCTACCGATCACCGACTGGTGGTGAGTTGGCTGCAATAGTGGGGGAGGATGCCGGACAGACCTGGCAGGCCCAAACGCATTGTGAGGGTCTGCTGGGAACGTCTAGCAGAGTCTCCTGTCAGAGAGATTTTCAATTCCCACCTCAGTAAGAACTTTGAACATGTCACGAGGGAGTTGCTGGACATTGAATCCGAGTGGACTCTGTTCCGCACCTCTATTGTCGAGGCGGTTGATTGGATCTGTGGCCGCAAGGTAGTTGGTGCCTGTCGGGGCAATAATCCTCAAACCCATTGGTGGACACTGTCAAGCTGAAGAAGGAGTCCTATCGGATTTTTTTGGCTCATAGGACTCCGGAGGCATTGGACAGGTAACGACAGGCCAAGCTGTGTGCAGCTTCAGCGGTCACAGAGGTAAAAACTCGGACATGGGAGGAGTTCGGGGAAGCCGTGGAAAACGACTTCCAGATGGCTTCGAAGCGATTCTGAACCACCATCCGCCGCCTCAGGAAGGGGAAGCAGTGCACTGTCAACACCGTGTATGGTGTGGAGGGTGTTCTGCTGACCTCAACTGCGGATGTTGTAGATCGGTGGAGGGAGTACTTCGAAGATCTCCTCAATCCCACCAACACATCTTCCTGTGAAGAAGCAGTGCCTGGGGCATCTGTGGTGGGCTCTCTAATTTCTGGTGCCGAGGTTGCTGAGCTGGTTAAAAAGCTCCTCGATGGCAAGGCCCCGGGGGTGGATGAGATCCGTCCTGAGTTCTTTAAGGCTCTGGATGCAGTGGGGCTGTCTTGTTTGACAAGACTCTGCAGCATCGCGTGGACGGGTTTGACTCCGCCAAGGCTGCCCTTTGTCACAGATTCTGTTCATAACTTTTCTGGACAGAATTTCTTGACGCAGTCAGGGCGTTGAGGGGATCCGGTTTGGTGGCTGCAGGATAAGGCCTCTGCTTTTTGCCGATGATGTGGTCCTGACGGCTTCATCTGAACAGGATCTTCAGCTCTCACTGAATCGGTTTGCAGCCGAGTGTGAAGCAACTGGGATGAGAATCAGCACCTCCAAGTCTGAGTCCATGATTCTCGCCCAGAAAAGGGTGGAGTGCCATCTCCGGGTTGGGAAGGAGACCCTGCGCCAAGTGGAGTAGTTCAAGTACCTTGGAGTCTTGTTCACAAGTGAGGGAAGTGTGGATTGTGAAATCGGAAGGCAGATCGGTGCGGCGTCTTCAGTAATGCGGACGCTGTATCGATCCCTTGTGGTGAAGAAGGAGCTGAGCCGGAAGGCAAATCTCTCAATTTAGCGGTCAATCTACGTTCCCATTCCTCATCTATGGTCGAGAGGCTTAGGGTTATGAACAAAAGGACAAGATCACGGGTACAAGCGGCCCAAATTAGTTTCCTCGACCGGGTGGCGGGGCTCTCCCTTAGAGATAGGGTGAAAAGCTCTGTCATCCGGGAAAAGCTCAAAGTAAAACCGCTGCTCCTCCAGGTGAGCCAGATGAGGTGGTTCGGGCATTTTGTCAGGATGCCACCAGAATGCCTCCCTAGGGAGGTGTTTAGGGCACGTCTGACCGGTAAGAGGCCACGGGGAAGACCCAGGACACGTTGGGAAGATTATGTTTCCCGGCTTGGCCTGGGAACGCCTCGAGATCCCCGGGAAGAGCTGGACGAAGTGGAGAGGAAAGTCTGGGCTTCTCTGCTGAGGCTGCTGCCCGGCGACCCAGCCTCAGCTAAGCGGAAGGAGATGGATGGATGGATAATGACAACATTAAAATACAGTAGTGTAGTAGACCTAAGTATCCATTAAGTACCACCATAATGACAACCTTAAAAACATTTTCAGCCTGGATGAACCGCCCCGTGCATGCTTCAAGAGCATACAGGCTTTTCATCGGTTTATGCGGCTGTGGGCGTTTGTACGATAAATAAACGGTAGCAATGACAACTGCTTCAAAACTCGTTAGTATTGCCTCAATAAGTTAAAAAAGATCAAAGAACCGTCATTCATAACTGCACTTTGATAACGACCGACTGACAGGCGCTAGCTAGCTTAAATGCTCACATGTAAACATTCAAATGGAAGAAGATCAACATATTCAAACACACAAATAAAAATCCAAAGACTCTTATGAAGCCAGAACAATTGTTTAGTATTTCTTTGGCCAAGAAAGTATTTTAGGTCTATTTATTTTAGTTATTAAATTTTTTAAAAATACAACTTGGTTAATAAAATTTAAGTGAGTAATAATTACTCTTTGAGACCATAAAACAATACCACAGTAATAATCATAACCACAAACAAACAAAATTTAGCCATTTTGTTTATTTGTTGGTTGTATATTTGAGGGCCCCCACCCCTCTTAAAAAATACAGAACCTATTTTGTGATTTTGGTTGTGAGTTTATATTCAAGTGCAACATTTATTTATTTATTTTAACTTGGTTTTTAAAAGTTTACATTTCAATTACAATGTTAAAAAATAGGAGAAATACAAGTTAATTGCACTTGAAAGCATATATTTTCATTATTGTTTTGTATTGTCATGACATCAGTGGTTCATTTGGTCTCAAAACAATACTGGCGATATTATCGTTGTTTATCGGTAATAATTTGTAGGTCAATATACCGTCAAGCAAAATTGGTCCAGGCCTAACTGTAATGTTACACACAGTTTGAACAGTAACACTGTGTTTGAATATAGGACAATAAAAGACTGTACTTGAATCAAGTTATTCTTTGGCATTAACATATTTAAACATACAAATAAAAATAACATGGCTCTTATGAAGCCAGAACAATATTTAATATTTCTTCAGCCGAGAAAGTATAACAGGTCTATTTATTTTAGTTATTAAAATTTTAAAAATACAACATGGTTAATAAAATTTAAGTAATAATTACTTTTTGAGCACATTTAACAATACCACAGATCATTTTGGTCAACATTACTTAATTTAGCCATTTTGTTTATTTGTTGGTTGTATATTTGAGGGGCCCCCCAGCCCCTCCTTAACAGAGTCAGAAATTATTTTTTTGTTTTTGGTTGTGAGTTTATATTCAAGTGCAAGGTTTTTTTGTTTTTTAACTTGTTTTTTAAAAGTTTACGTTTCAATTAAAATGTTAAAATATAGGAGAAAAACAAGTTAATTGCACTTGAAAGGGTATACTTTCATTATTGTTTTGTATTGTCATGACATCAGTGGTTCATTTGGTCTCAAAACAACACTGGAAATACTATCGTTTATCAGTAGGAATTTGTAACTCGATATACCGTCGAGCGAAATTGGTCCAGGCCTACCGTATTTCCTTGAAAAGCCGCCGGGGCGCTAATTAATTTAAAACCTCTTCTCACTCCTGCGCTTATTCAAGGCATGCGGTGAAAGTAAACAGGCGTTAATAATTTTAAAACCTCTTCTCACCCCTGCGCTTACCAATGGCATGCAGTAAAAAATTGAGTGTGATAAAAAAATAAAAAAAACATTTGCAACTCTTCTGCGGCCACAGCCCGTTGGTTGGGGACCACTGCTCTACAACATGTCATCGAGACCGCCTTTACACAATGCTATCTCCGTGCCAGCCGGACACATGCATTTCGATGCTTCTCATACGTGATTGCAATGCATACTTGGTCAACAGCCATACCTTTTATAGTGATGGTTGTGATATAAACAACTTTAACACTCTTACTAATATGCGCCACACTCTGTGAACACACACCAAACACATTTCTGGAGATCATCGGCTCTGTAACACATTATAAACGCAACATAAGAATTACCCACAATGCCATCCATCCATGACTCTAGGTATATTATACATGCGGCACCAACCACGGCCACCTCAACCGACGCACGGAGGGGGGGGGGGTTATAGCGGGGTATATAATATAGCCAAGAGTCATGGATACATGGCTTTGTGGGTAATTCCTACGTTGCGGTTATAATGTGTTACAGAGCCGATGTTCTCCCGAAATGTGTTTGGTGTGGGTTCACAGAGTGTGGCACATATTAGTAAGAGTGTTAAAGTTGTTTTATATCATGATCATCAGTGTGGTCTGTATGGCTGTGGAACAAGACCCCTGGTAAAAGCAAAATAAAACTCCTCCGCCATTTTTAAAATGACAACAGGTGAAAAATCACTCGTTACGTCACGAATTTGACCCGGCGATAAAAGTAAGCATGCGCTAATAAATTTGGGGAGCGAGTTTGACCCGGCTGTAATTCAAGACAGGCGCATATTACATGCCTGGCGGCTATTCAAGGAAATACGGTAACTGTAACATTACACACAGTTTGAGCAGTAACACTGTGTTTGAATTAGTGTTGTCCCGATACCAATATTTTGTTACCGCTACCGGTACCAAAATGTATTTCGATACTTTTCGATCCTTTTCTAAATAAAGGGGACCACAAAAAAATGCATTATTGACTTTATTTTAACAAAAAAAATTTAGGGTACAATAAACATATGATTATTATAGCAATTTTGTCCTTAAATAAAATTGTAAACATACTAGACAACTATTATTTTAGTAGTAACAAACAAAATTCATAATTAGTCTGCCGACATATGCGGTAACATATTGTGTCATGTATCATTTGTTTATTTTGTCGACATTATTAAGCGGTAGAGAATGAATTATCTACTTGTTAATTTACTGTTATTATATCTGCTTACTTTCTCTTGTATCATGTTCTATCTACACTTATGTTAAAATGTAATAATCACTTATTCTTCAGTTGTTTGGATGGTTTACATTAGTTTTGGATGATACCACAAATTTAGGTATCGATCCGATACCAAATAGTTACAGGATCATACATTGGTCATATTCAAAGTCCTCATGTGTCCAGTTACATATTTCCTGAGTTGGAGTCTGCATGTCTCACTCGTCGTAAAAGACCTTAACGGTGGAGTGGGCGTATGATGGTTGCATAGAAGCTCCACAACAGTCACAAAGGCGGGGGAAGGCTGCAGCAAAGATGGGTTCCCCAATTGTCTTGGTCTCCTTGCCATTGGACCCTGGCCTTCTCTTTGCCAAGGACAATGTGGTATGTGGTGGCTGTCTGTGGACCAGTCTCCCCACTTTAAAAGATTTCACCCACAGGCGTTCTCCCGAAGGCAGTCCCACCAACAGGAGGACAATCATACTCGTTTCGAGTGATCGCCGACGACGATTTCCTGAGTTTATAAACCCATCCATCCCTCTATCTTTTTCCGTTTATCCGAGGTTGGGTCGCGGGGGCAGCAGCCTAAGCAGGGAAACCCAGACTTCCCTCTCCCCAGCCACTTTGTCCAGCTCTTCCCGGGGGATCCCGAGGCGTTCCCAGGCCAGCCGGGAGACATAGTCTTCCCAACATATCCTGGGTTTTCCCTGTGGCCTCCTACCGGTCGGATGTGCCCGAAACACCTTACTTGGGAGGCATTCGGGAGACTCCTGACCAGATGCCAAAACCACCTCATCTGGCTTTTCTCGATGTGGAGGAGCAGCAGCTTTACTTTGAGCTCCCCCCGGTTGACAGAGATTCTCACCCTATCTCTAAGGCAGAGCCCCGCCACCCGGTGGAGCAAACTTATTTCGGCCGCTTGTACCCGTGACCTTGTCCTTTCGGTCATAAGCCAAAGCTCATGACCATAGGTGAGGATGGGAATGTAGATCGATCGGTAAATTGAGAGCTTTACCTTCCGGCTCAGCTCCTTCTTCACCACAACGGATCGATACAGCGTCCGCATTACTGAAGACGCCGCATTGATCCGCCTGTCGATCTTATGATCCACTCTTCCCTCACTTGTGAACAAGACTCCCAGGTACTTGAACTCCTCCACTTGGGGCAGGCCCCCCCCGGAGATGGCACTCCGCCCTTTTCCGGGCGAGAACCATGGACTCGGACTTGGTGGTTGGCTTTGGACTTGGAGTTTATAAACTGCTAAAAATATCGACGTAATCATAGTATCAACTAGATACGCTCCTGTACTTTGTATCATTCCAGTTGATGGCGTTTGTTTACATTTTGACGTGGTGAGCTACGGTGTGTAGTAAAGCATATTTAGCTATTCCTCATCCTTGTATTGATACATGTAAGAAACTTACTATATTTGTCGCCATGGAGGCGAGATTTAGTGATTTAGAAGTAGCTAAAACACTGCAGACTGGGGCTGTGTCATGTCTTTGTGATCACGTTTTGTTTAGTTGTGTTAGATTACTTCAAGACTCCATTAGTTCCTTTTTTTTCACTCCATTTTTTTGTTTCCATGCCTACCAATCAGTTCACCTGTCCCACGACCCACGCACCTGATTCATTTGAACTCACGCACCTGTTTTCAAGCACCACAGCACTATTAAAGCCTGTACTTGCCAGGCAGTCAGCCTGGCGACATCACCCACTTTCACCTCCTACACACCCATGTTATCCTTGCTGATGATCCATGCTCTTTCTCGGTCACAGTAAGTGTTTTCGTTGTTGTTGTCCATAGTTCTGCCATTGTGATAGTTTTGTTTTCTTTAAGGCCTAGTGAAACCCACTACTACAGACCACGCAGTCTGATAGTTTGTATATCAATGATGAAATCTTAACCTTGCAACCCATGCCAATACGGCCGGGTTAGTTTACTAAATTGCAATTTTAAATTACCCGCCGAAGTATCCTGCTGAAACGTCGCGGTATGATGACGCGTGCGCGTGACGTCACGCATTGCAGAGGACATTTTGTTCCAGCACCGTTCCCAGCTATAAGTCGTCTGTTTTCATCGCATAATTCCACAGTATTCTGGACGTCTGTGTGGCTGAGTCTTTTGAAATGTGTTCAATGGAGACATCAAAGAAGAAAGCTGTAGGTGGGAAGCGGTGCATTGCGGCCGCCTTTAGCAACACAAAAACAGCCGGTGTTTCATTGTTTACATTCCCGAAAGATGACGGTGAAGCTTTACTAGGGAACAGAGCGGTCAAGTGAACATAGTTAGATTGGACCACACACACAAAGTACAGTGTATTATGCAACGATCATTTCGAAAGATCGTGTTTCAAAGAGGGTCCATTGCGAAGGGCAGATATGGGCATCGCCACCACCCGTAGACTGGTGCTGAAGAAAGGTGCGGGGCCGACCTTCAGGTTGTACAGGTACGACCGTATAATCTCACTGAAACACTAGTAACACAATAAGCAGATATGGGATTTTCCAGAATTATCCTAGTAAATTTGTCTAATAACATCTGAATTGCTCCCACTGTATAGTCCTTTTTTTTTCCTAGTCCTTCACTCTCACTTTCCTCATCCACAAATCTTACATCCTCGCTCAAATTAATGGGGAAATCGTCGCTTTCTCTGTCCGAATCGCTCTCGCTGCTGGTGGCCAAGATTGTAAACAATGTGAGGAGCTACACAACCCGTGACGTCACGCGCATATCGTCTGCTACTTCCGGTACAGGTAAGGCTTTTTTATCAGCACCAAAAGTTGCGAACTTTATCGTGGATATTCTCTACTAAATCCTTTCAGCAAAAATATGGCAATATCGCGAAATGATCAAGTATGACACATAGAATGGACCTGCTATCCCCGTTTAAATAAGAAAATCTCATTTCAGTAGGCCTTTGACCAAGTTTTTGAACGTCTGCTGAGGGCGCCTTTTGTTTACACTCTTGGTTTTGTTTGTACTTTTCGAGTTAATATTAAAAGATGTCATGACCTTCACGCCATGTCCGGTCCAGTCGATTTGCACCACGGGAAAACAAACCACACCATAGTCCACGCCTTGAGAGACTGGAGTTTAGCATGTCATAAAGCACCTCTTCCTCAGGGCGTTTCAGTGTTGTAACTTCACCTTTATCTTTAGTTTTCAAGCCAAACTGCTTACGTTCTCCCTTTTCTGCCTACAAACTGTGTCTGCTTGTAAGTACTCCGTAATTGTGCGCTAACGAACATGCTCATCTGCTCGTAAAACCAGCAATGTCGGTACGTGACGACGACGGGGGGCCTGTACTTTTAAGAAGCGGTATAGTACTGAATATAAATCCTTAGTATCGTGGTACCAAACAACTGTTGTTCGAATATCGGAAAATAAAAGACTGTACATGAATCAAGTGATTATTTGGCCTACCATTAGATCATGGGTGTCAAACTCTGGCCCGCGGGCCAAATTTAATTTGGCCCTTGAGGCAATATCAATTTAGCATTAGAGCTGGCCCGCCGGTGTTATTCAGCGTCTGTGCCGCTGTAACACCGCATTCACCGCTAATACTCATACTTGCCAACAATTTTCCCGATAGACTCCCGGTGCAACCATTCTCCCGAATTTCTACCGATTTCCACCTGTACAACCATATTGGGGGCGTGCATTTAAGGCACTGCCTTTAGCGTTCTCTACAACCTGTCATCACGTCCGCTTTTCCTCCATACTAACAGCGTGTCACATAATATTTGTGGCTTTTACATACACACACACACACACAAGTGAATGCAATGCATACTTGGTCAACGGCCATACAGGTCACACTTAGGGTGGCCGTATAAACAACTTTAGCACTGTTACAAATATGCGCCACACTGTGAACCCACACCAAACAAGAATGACAAGCACGTTTCAGGTGAACATCCGCACCGTAACACAACAGAACAAATACCCAGAACCCCTTGCAGCACTAACTCTTCCGGGAAACTTCCAGCAAACTGACCAATAATTAACGTTTTATTCATGCATTTTCTCTTGCTACTTCAAGGCTTGAATGTTTGGTTCATTCATTATTGTTATTTTATTTTCAAATGTATTATTAGCCCGTGGAAAAAAATTGATATTTACCTCAGAAGATTGCAAATAGAAAAAAAGGCATTACATTTTTATTTAAATTTTATTTGTGTGACGTCTCGGTGGCATTGTGGTGACGAGTTCTCTCGTGGGTGCAGCGGAAGATGGAACACAGCGTGAGGGTAAGGATAATGATTTATTTACACACTAAAGAACACTATAAAACACTTTGCATGAAGGCACTAACAAACAAAACAACAGAACTAGCGTGGAAGCTAGGAAGAACAGAAAGCGCTAGCGTGAGAACTAGGGAAAAGAACAAACAAAATAGCGTGGAAGCTAATCGAGCGCTAATAGTTACCACAATGCCGGAATGTGACGTCATCTCTTGCGTGGGAGCAAACAAGAGTCCAAGACTGAATGTCAAACAAAGGCGGGCATATATAGGGAGATAAATAATCAAGGGCAGGTGCGCGTGATCAAAGCAGAGACAGGTAACACTAAGTGGGTAACTATGACAACGGAAACAAAACCAGGAAGTGCCACAAAGAACTGAGGAAGACAAATACTAGACAGAATGTGATAAACAGAACCAAAACCAGAATATGCCATGATCCAAGACGTGGATCATGACAATTTGATATGCCATTGATATTTTTTTAAATTATTATTATTATTATTTGAAACTGGATTTTGTATGTCACTAAAGTTATATAAGCCTTGCTTGTTCAATATTTAATGCAAAACTTGTTTGGGACCCTATTAAAAGGTTAATTTTTTCAACCTTTGTTCCGTTTAAAATTTTGGCCCACTCTGTATTTGAGTTTGACACCCCTGCGCTAGATGGAGCCCACGCACCACAGTTTGAGAATCCCCGCTCTCACAAAGTTTCACGGGAACTGGTTTTGTATTTTTTGTGTGATGCTGCCAAATGTTGATGTTGTATTAGTTAAAAGCACAGCATGGCTGCTGTTAAAAAAACAAGGCTAAGACTTCGGCACAGTTGTTTGTATTTGACACATTCCAGGGCGTTACCGCGCATGACTTACCAAAGAGCTGTCGGTGGAAGATGAACTTCCCGGCTAGAAGGCCGAGGAAAATGGCCACGATCCAGCTCATCACCTTGAGGACACTCCAGCCGCCCCCGGGGTACTTGTTGAAGAGGAAGGAGAAGCAGTGGCCCACCACCGCTATGCGCGCTTCGGTCTGACTATGCGACACGGGGTCCTCTGCGAAGATGAGGAAGTTGAAGAAGATGACCAAGTAGGCCACCAGGATGCGCGACCACGGGTGCTGGAAGTAGTAGCGGCAGCGGCATTGTAACTCCATCCTTCCCGGCGCCGCCCCCCGCCAGCGCCACACCTGGGAGGCAAAAAGAGCATCTCGCAGTCAGATTAGTGACATCACAAACAGCGGATTAGAGCGGGCGGTGGGAGGGAGACATCGCTCAGTGTGAGATTACAAGAGTTCTGCTGAGGTTTGGATCGGGATTATGCTAAATTCAGACAGATAAGCGAGAGCGACGGTGCCGAGGGTGCGGATCACATACTTGTGAGTTCTGTGGCGCCCTCGCAAGCTGATGCAGTGTGGTTGTATTTAAACATGCCCCGCCCCCTTTCGCACCACTACCCCGATTTCTAAAAATACCTTGGGTTTGAAAGTGCGGACGTGATGTCACATTTGGGATATTCATTGACCATTTATCGGTTTCCCATGACCAGTGTTGGGACTAACGCGTTACAAAGTAATTTTCCCCATTATTTTCAGCGGTAACCAGTAGTCTAACGCAGTGGTCCCCAACCTTTTTGTATCCGCGGACCCCGGTCAACGCTTGATAATTTGTCCTGCGGCCCGGGGGGTGGGGGGGAATACTTTTTTTTTTTTCTTTTTTTCTTTTTTTTTTTCTTTGTCATGAAAAAGGGAGGTTTTTGTGGTTGGTGCACTAATTGTAAGTGTATATTGTGTTTTTTATGTTGATTTAATAAAAATAAAAAATATATTTTATTTTATTTTTTTATTTTATTTTATTTTTTAAATAAATATGAATAAAAAATTCTTCTGCGGCCCGGTGGTTGAGGACCACTTGTCTTACGCGTTTTTTTTTTTTATTCAGTAACTCAGTTACCGTTACTACAAGATGCGTTACTGCATTATTTTACGTTATTTTTTATATAGTATCGGCTAGAAACTGAGAAGATCTGGGAGTGTTTTATTGGAGAGCCGCGGTGTCATCCTTCTGAATATTCCTGTCCCACAAGAGGCGCGCTCACTGATGCTGGCTTTTGAACTTTGCGCCTAAAACAATCCGGATGGTTATTTTTGTTTATGTCACAGAGGACACCACGTCCACAGTTTCCAAATATAATTTCAAATGTGGACTCGTCAGACCACAGAACACTTTTCCACTTTGCATCAGTCCATCTTAGATGAGCTCAGGCCCAGCAAAGCCGGCGGCGTTCCTGTGTGTTGTTGATAAAAGGCTTTAGCTTTGCATAATAGAGTTTTAACTTGCACTTACAGATGTTGTGACCAACTGTAGTTACTGACAGTGGTTTATGAAGTGTTCCTGAACCCATGTGGTGATATCCTTTACACACTGATTTAAGTTTTTGATGCAGTACCGCCTGAGGGATCAAAGGTCCGTTGTAGGAGCCAAATAGAGGGCCATACTTGAATTTATGTTTATTTTATTGTTTTTGAGTGATTCATGCGTGTATGTCAGTGTGCACCCTTTGCAGGTGGTGAAAAGTTCCCACGCAGGCCTATAAGGGGCAGGAGCGCGCTGGGCGCGTGATTGGCAGTCGGGCACCAGCATACCGTCTTTGACCTCACCTGTCTGTAGACCTCACCTGTCTGTAGACCTCGGCTTTATATAAGCTACTATTTATTTTGTTTCCCGAGTATTCTGTTCCTTAATTATTGTAAATAAAACAATCTTCAATATCGCTGCTGGATCAGCTTGAATTAGTGGAGGGAAAGCGGGAAAAGGAAGAATACGTGACAAGGAAGGCAGTGTAAAAGGTGTGAGTCAGACAAGACGCCCGCGCCTCAAGTGGAACAAACATTTGAAACAAAGGGGTTATAGGAACAATCACTTTCAGTGTTTTATGCCACTACATCCGTAATATCATCGCTTACGTGCAGTGATTTGTCCAGATTCTGTGAACCTTTTGATGATTTTACAAAACGTAGATGGTAAAATCCCTAAATTCCTTGCAATAGCTCGTTGAGAAATGTTGTTCTAAAACTGTTCGACAATTTGCTTACAAATTGGTGACCCCTCGCCCCATCCTTATTTGTGAATTACTTAGCATTTCATGGAAGCTGCTTTTATACCCAATCATGGCACCCACCTGTTCCCAATTAGCCTGCACACCTGTGGGATGTTCCAAATAATTGTTTGATGAGCATTCCTCAACTTTATCAGTATTTATTGCCACCTTTCCCAACTTCTTTGTCACGTGTTGCTGGCATCAAATTCTTACAATCATTGGTACTTTAACTTTTTTAACTTTTAAAGTTAATGATTATTTGCTAAAAAAAAATGTTTGTCAGTTTGAACATCAAATATGTTTTCTTTGTAGCATATTCAACTGAATATTGGTTGAAAATGATTTGCTAATCATTGTATTTTGTTTATATTTACATCTAACACAATTTCCCAACTCAAATGGAAACGGGTGTTGTAATTGGATGACAGATAATTGTTTTAAGTGTATTTTACAGCTCATTTAAGACATGGGTCAAAACTGAGCCATTAACATGAGAGATGGCAACAGAAAACTAACACAAGAGTAATGTTAGGATGGAAATATTCCCACTACTTTTTTTTTGTTTGTTTTTTTTGTTTGAAAAGAAAAATTGTTTTTTGTTAAATGTAAGTTTTGGATCAAAGATCCCATCTACTGCCCAACACAGCAATTTAAATCTGCTGAAACAGCGACAAAAGCAACATGCTTCGACAAAGCTCGTAAAGAGAGACACAGACTCTGATGCTACTTCACCTCCACCTCCACCACCACCTAAGGATTTTAACGAAGGGACTACTCGCCAGGACAGCATCGATAGAGCCATTGCAGCGTATGTTCTAGAAGACATGCAGGCTATTTCTACAGTGGCGTCACCTGCTTTCAGGCAGTTAATTAGCATGATAGCGGGCGTCAAATGGCACGAAAACATGTTCCAAGTTCCTGGACATAGTGGACAGTGAGTACATAAACATGAAAAGCAAGCTAAAGAAAACACTCCAAACTCTGCCTCAGCTCATCATTCATCACTGAAGGTACACACTGTCAATTCTCTTATATACTCTTTCATTCTAGACTTTTAGAATTTTTCAGTATCACATCACTCTTAATATGTAGACTATAAAGTTCACAAACAAAGAGAGATCCTAGTCCAGGCCAGTCTTTCCTTATCTCTAAACTAAAACTGGGGAAATGTGTAGAGTGTTCTGTGCTTCAGTACAGTGTTGATGTCCTGAAGACATGATTTTATTTCACAATTCCTTAAGAGAAAAAAAACGTCTGGTTAGGCGTCTGTATAGCAGCATGTGTGCTGTATATAGTGACATGACATCATGTCATGTGTGCCTTCTTTGGATGAAGCCAGGTTTACGGCTATGTTGTGACATGTTTTTATTATGCTGTTTGATACCTATGTATGTTATGTTGCAGCTATTTAAAATAAGTTTGTCAATTTGCTCTGGCCCGAAATAAATTGGCCCTTTGAAACAGACCACATTGCTTAGCAGAGTTCAGTGATGCAAATGCATGTCAAGTTGATCAACAGATTGTATTATTCTCCAGTGCAATAACAGTACTGAAATGAAGGCTAAAAGGTCATTAATGGGAGCCTTACAAATTTTTAAAGAAAAGTAACTAAATAGTTACTTTTCATAGTAACACATTACTTTTTGGTGTAGGTAAATGTAATTAGTTAATTGTTTGCAGTAACTAATCCAACACTGCCCATGATAAAAATTGAGTTTTAAATGAGTATCTCAGTTGACCTGTGGACCAAGGTCCCAGTCCTCATCTCCAGGACAAAAATCAAGGCATAATTGAGTGTCCTCCTTTTAGAGACAGGGTGAGGATCTCTGTCATCAGAGTAAAAAAACACTGCTCCGCCACATGGAGAGGAGCCAGATGAGGTGGTTTCAGGATCTGGTCAGGATGCCACCCGAACGCCTGATATCCAACCAGTAGGAGACCACGGGGAAGACCCAGGGTTTATAGAGTTTATAGGCCCTTTTCTACCGCATGAACTTTTCCAGGAACTTCCCCACTTATCTAAATAAAGTTCCCCCTGTGTTTCCACCAAAAACTATCCGGGTAGATTAGTTTCTTCAAGAACCTTTCAGCGTTCCTTCTAGCTAGGTGGGACTTTTCCATCGACCAGGAACCTTTTCGGGGGCGGGCTGTGCTGTTGAACGTTGATTGGTTGAACACAGTTGGGGGCGATCCTGAAACTTCTCTTTAAAACACACGACCGCCATCAGAATAAACGCAAAGACTTGTTTATTTCTAATTTATTGTGTATTTGTATGACAACAAACTTGACAACGGAGAAAAAGAAGAACAAAAGAAACTTTCAAAAAGCAGGAACTTTTGCGGGACATCTTTGTGTTGAAGAACGCTGATTAGTGCATTGTTTTTACTCAGCAGTAGTCTTTAAACTACATGTAGTTTAATTGTATTTATTATTATTACAAACTTAATTTCTATACATGAATCTACGAGAAGTGGACGGAGTCTTTTAAACGTATTTTACGGAGGAGTATGAAGCCGTACTTGAAGCAGCGACCTCAGCTGCTTACTACTCGGACTTTGTTGGATAAATGTGAAATAAAGGAGGTAAATGACATCAAATATTAACTATTGAATTTATTACATGTTGTAAAAGTAGTCAGTGACACTCCATCTGTGTTGTTATTAGCTTCAACCCCAGTCAACAGAATGCTCATGCTAACAATGTAACGCTAAAACCGACGTGTTTGTGTCGTCAGCGTCAGATAAACTAACATTTATTATTTATATATTGTTATTTACATACAAACACTGACATGTATTATGTATATAGTGTTATGTACAGAAAAACACTGACATGTGTTATTTATATATTGTTATATACAGATTAAAAACTGACATTTATTATTTATAAATTGTTTTTACAGATAAAAACGGACATTTATTATTTATATATTATTATTTACAGATAAACACTGACATGTATTATTTATATACTGTAGATAAGGTAGATGTGACCAATTTAAGTCTTGGACTAGATGTGACCAATCTACGACTAGATGTGACAAATCTAAGTCTTAGACTAGAAGTGACCCATCTAAGACTAGATTTGACCAGTCTACGACTCGATCTGACCAATCTCAGTCTCAGACTAGATGTGACCAATCTAAGTTTCAGACTAAATCTGAACAATCTAAGTCTAAGACTACATCTGACCAATACAGGTCTAAGACTAGATTGGACCAATCTAAGACTGAGACTAGATGTTACCAATCTAATACTAAATGTGACCAATCTAAGTAGCCTAAGACTAGATGTGACCAATCTAAGTAGCCTAAGACTAGATGTGACCAATCTCAGTCTCAGAATAGGTGTGACCAGTCTAGGTGTAAGACAAAATCTGAACAATCTAAGTCTAAGACTACATCTGACCAATACAGGTCTAAGACTAGATCTGACCAATCTAAGTCTAAGACTAGATGTTACCAATCTAATACTACATGTGACCAATCTGAGTAACCTAAGACTAGATGTGACCAATCTAAATCTAAGAATGGTTGTGTCCAATGTAAGACTAGATATGACCAATGTAAATCCAAGACTAGATGTGACCAATCTAAGACTAGATGTGACCAATCTCAGTCTATGACTAAATGTGACCAATCTAAGTCTAAGACTAAATCTGACTAATGTAAGTCCAAGACTACATCTGACCAATATAAGTCTAAGACTAGATCAGACCAATCTAGGTCTAAGACTACATGTTACCAATCTAACACTAAATGTGACCAATCCAAGTAGCCTAAGACTTGATGTGACCAATCTAAGACAAAGTGTGACCAATCTTAGTAGCCTACGACTAGATGTGACCAACCTAAGTAGCCTTAGACTAGATGTGACCATTCTAAGACTAGATCTGACCAGGCTAAGACGAGATGTGACCAATATAAGACTAAATGTGACCAATGTAAGTCAAAGACTACATGTTACCAATCTAACACTGGTTGTGACCAATCTAAGTAGCCTAAGACTAGATGTGACCAATCTAAGAAGTCTAAGACGAGATGTGACTAATCTAAGTCTAAGACTAGATGTGACCAATTTAAGTCTAAGACTAAATGTCCATTCATCCATTTTCTACCACTTGTCCCTTTTGGGGTCGCGGGGGTGCTGTGATCAATCTAAGTCTAAGACTAGATGTGACCAATCAAAGACTAGATGTGACCAATCTAAATCTCAGACTAGATGTGACCCATCTGAGACTACATCTGACCAGTCTAAGACTAGCTCTGACCAATCTCAGTCTAAGACTACATCTGACCAATCTAAGTCTAAGACTACATCTGACCAATTTAAGTCTAAGTCTACATCAGACCAATATAAGTCTAAGACTAGATCTAAACCAAACTAACACTAAATGTGACCAATCTAAGTAGCCTAAGACTTGATGTGACCAATCTAAGTCCAAGACTAGATGTGACCAATCTAAGACTAGATGTGACCAATCTAAGTCTAAGACTAGATGTGACCAATCTAAGACTAGGTGTGATCAATCTACGTCTTAGACGAGATGTGACCCATCTAAGACTAGATAAGACCAATCTAAGTCAAAGACTAGATGTGACCAATCAAAGTCTTAGACTAGATGTGAAGTTCATGTCAGAAAAGGCTGATTCACAAAGATAAGTTGAACCAAACAGGCTTGCAACCTTCATATCTGCTGTGCATACACCACTGTAATTGGTATTGTATGCCTGATTAATGAAGTATGTCTGATTTTCTGTGTCAACAAGGCACTAAAAGTTTGGTGCAGCCTGGTGGGCTTTGAATTTTAAATTGTCAGGAAAGAATAGGAAGGAATTTAAATGGTAAACATGTATATGTGTTTAAAAATCCTAAAATCATTTTTAAGGTTGTATTTTTTCTCTATCATTGTCTTTCTGAAAGTTATAAGAAGCAAAGTAAAAAAATAGATGAATTTATTTAAACAAGTGAAGACCAAGTTTTTAAAATATTTTCTTGGATTTTTCTAATTCTATTTGAGTTTTGTCTCTCTTAGAATTAAAAATGTCGAGCAAAGCGAGACCAGCTGGCTAGTAAATATATAAAATTTAAAAAAAATAGAGCCAGCTCACTGGTAAGTGCTGTTATTTGAGCTATTTTTTAGAACAGGCCAGCGAGCTACTCATCTGGTCCTTACGGGCGACCTGGTGCCCGCGGGCACCGCGTTGGTGACCCCTGGATTTGGGGGTACTTGAATTTAAAAAATGCTCACAGGGGGTACGTCACTGAAAAAAGGTTGAGAACCATGGTCGTATTGTACAGGAACTTATACGGCTATAGTTATCAAACTTTAACTTTAAAAATTACTCACAAAAAACACTTATGGAGTTGACATAAAGTAGGCGTTATTATGATAGTAAGGGGGTCACTCCTATTGGCTGAGTACATTGTGCAAGTGTACCTAATGAAGTGTCCAGGACCACACACACACACACACACACACGCGCGTGTGATGACGTCACCCACCAGGATGTTGGGACCAAACTCGTAATTTCAAGACTCGAAATGTGGGGGCCTCGGTTAGGAATAAGGAGGTAGGTATAGGTCTGGGTTCCTACCTGTGTGCACCACCTCGCTATGAGGCGCACATGCGCGGCAAGCCTTCCACGTCCGACGCACATCGCTGACGCTCCTCGGCCTCATCAAGCCCCCAGGGGAGCCTCCATCCTGCCCAGGAGGAGGCGGTGATGCAGCGGCGGGGATGTGTTGGAATCATCCACTGGGCGACCTGTTGTGGCCAAACGGCAGCAGGACCACCGACAAACCCTCGGCCATCGCGCCGGAGCGTCCATGAGCGCAGGCGGGTTGGGTCGAGAGGCCGGGGCTTCGTGTGGATGGTGGCCGGCGCAGGGTGCTGGTTTTGGGGCTATAGATAGGACGCTGGTTCGGGGGACGGACGATGGTAACCACTCGTCCAGCATCAACGTAACCTACACGTCAAGCGCGAAGGAGTTTGGCAGTGGTACTTCCGCCTGGCTTTTCAAAAGAAAACGCCAACGTAGACGCTTAATTCGGCACATCTGTTGAGGTCCAATACACGGGCAGTTTCATAAACAGCAAATAGGAAGTTCACTAAGATGGCTTTATATTTGTTATAACGTACTGTATCAGGGCCAGGGTGTACATATTTTGCACTAAAGGCCACGGGTAACCCGGACCAGATTCACGTACCCTATTAGGACTCACTCATTTACTCAAGGTAAAATTGTATTTTGAGACCCCCTTCCCATTACAAAAACTGTTAACACTTTTATTTATGCAAATATATATATATATATATATTTATATATATATATATATATATATATATATATATATATATATATATCCATCCATCCATTTTCTACCGCTTATTCCCTTTTTGGGGTCGCGGGGGGCGCTGGCGCCTATCTCAGCTACAATCGGGCGGAAGGCGGGGTACACCCTAGACAAGTCGCCACCTCATCGCAATATATATATATATATATATATATATATATATATATATATATATATACACCGTATTTTTCGGACTATAAGTCGCACTTTTTTTCATAGTTTGGCCGGGGAAGCGACTTATACTCAGGAGTGACTTATGTGTGAAATTATTTACACATTACTGTAAAATATCAAATAATATTATTTAGCTCATTCACCTAAGAGACTAGACGTATACGATTTATCGATTAGGAGTGACAGATTGTTTGGTAAATGTATAGCATGTTGTATATGTTATAGTTATTTGAATGACTCTTACCATAATATGTTACGTTAACATACCAGGCACCTTCTCAGTTGGTTATTTATGCGTCATATAACGTACACTTATTCAGCCTGTTGTTCACTCTTCTTTATTTCTTTTAAATTGCCTTTCAAATGTCTATTCTTGGTGTTGGATTTTATTAAATATATTTCCCCCAAAAATGCGACTCATACTCCAGTGCGACTTATATATGTTTTTTCCCTTCTTCATTATGCATTTTCAGCAGGTGCGAATTATACTCCAGAGCAATTTATACTATGAAAAATACGGTATATATATATATGTATATATATATATATATATCTACCGCCCCCCAGGGCCCTATTCGGACTTTATTAATGAATTCTCAGAGTTCGTTGCTGATCTAGTGACACACGCCGATAATATAATCATAATGGGGGACTTTAATATCCATATGAATACCCCATCGGACCCACCGTGCGTAGCGCTCCAGACTGTAATTGATAGCTGTGGTCTCACACAAATAATAAATGAACCCACGCATCGCAACGGTAATACGATAGACCTAGTGCTTGTCAGGGGCATCACCGCTTCCAAAGTTACGATACTCCCGTATACTAAAGTATTGTCTGATCATTACCTTATAAAATTCGAGGTTCAGACTGCTATAGCAGCCGCAACATTAATACAGCCACAACGACAACTCTTGCTGACCTACTGCCCTCGGTAATGGCACCATTCCCAAAGTATGTGGGCTCTATTGATAACCTCACTAACAACTTTAACGACGCCCTGCGCGAAACCATTGATAACATAGCACCGCTAAAGTTAAAAAAGGCTCCAAAAAAGCGCACCCCGTGGTTTACAGAAGAAACTAGAGCTCAGAAATTATAATGTAGAAAGCTGGAACGCAAATGGCGCACGACTAAACTTGAGGTGCACCATCAAGCATGGAGTGATGGTTTAATAACTTATAAACGCATGCTTACCTTAGCTAAAGCTAAATATTACTCAAATCTCATCCACCGTAATAAAAACGATCCTAAATTTTTGTTTAGTACGGTAGCATCGCTAACCCAACAAGGGACTCCTTCCAGTAGCTCAACCCACTCAGCTGATGACTTTATGCAATTCTTTAGTAAGAAAATTGAAGTCATTAGAAAGGAGATTAAAGACAATGCGTCCCAGCTACAACGGGGTTCTATTAACACTGACACGATTGTATATGCGGTGGATACTGCCCTCCAAAATACTTTCTCTCGTTTTGAGGAAATAACATTAGAGGAATTGTTACAACGTGTAAATGGAATAAAACAGACAACATGTTTACTTGACCCTCTTCCTGGGAAACTGATCAAGGAGCTCTTTGTATTATTAGGTCCATCAGTGCTAAATATTATAAACTTATCACTCTCCTTGGGCACTGTTCCCCTAGCATTCAAAAAAGCGGTTATTCATCCTCTTCTTAAAAGACCTAACCTCATGGTAAATTACCGACCGGTGTCTCACCTTCCCTTTATTTCAAAAATCCTTGAAAAAATTGTTGCGGAGCAGTTAAATGAACACTTAGCGTCTAACAATCTATGTGAAACCTTTCAATCCGGTTTCAGGGCAAATCACTCCACGGAGACAGCCCTCGCAAAAATGACTAATGATCTATTGCTAACGATGGATTCTGATGCGTCATCTATGTTGCTGCTCCTCGATCTTAGCGCTGCTTTCGATACCGTCGATCATAATATTTTATTAGTACGTATCAAAACACGAATTGGTATGTCAGACTTAGCCCTGTCTTGGTTTAACTCTTATCTTACTGATAGGATGCAGTGTGTCTCCCATAACAATGTGACCTCGGACTACGTTAAGGTAATGTGTGGAGTTCCCCAGGGTTCGGTCCTTGGCCCTGCACTCTTCAGCATCTACATGCTGCCGCTAGGTGACATCATACGCAAATACGGTATTAGCTTTCACTGTTATGCTGATGACACCCAACTCTACATGCCCCTAAAGCTGACCAACACGCCGGATTGTAGTCAGCTGGAGGCGTGTCTTAAGGAAATTAAACAATGGATGTCCGCTAACTTTTTGCAACTCAACGCCCAAAAAACGGAAATGCTGATTATCGGTCCTGCTAGACACCGAACTCTATTTAATAATACAACTCTAACATTTGACAACCAAACAATTAAACAAGGCGACACGGTAAAGAATCTGGGTGTTATCTTCGACCCAACTCTCTCCTTTGAGGCACACATTAAAAGCGTTACTAAAACGGCCTTCTTTCATCTCCGTAATATCGCTAAAATTCGCTCCATTCTGTCCACTAAAGACGCTGAGATCATCATCCATGCGTTTGTTACGTCTCGCCTCGACTACTGTAACGTATTATTTTCGGGTCTCCCCATGTCTAGCATTAAAAGATTACAGTTGGTACAAAATGCGGCTGCTAGACTTTTGACAAGAACAAGAAAGTTTGATCACATTACGCCTGTACTGGCTCACCTGCACTGGCTTCCTGTGCACTTAAGATGTGACTTTAAGGTTTTACTACTTACGTATAAAATACTACACGGTCTAGCTCCATCTTATCTTGCCGATTGTATTGTACCATATGTCCCGGCAAGAAATCTGCGTTCAAAGGACTCCGGCTTATTAGTGATTCCCAAAGCCCAAAAAAAGTCTGCGGGCTATAGAGCATTTTCCGTTCGGGCTCCAGTACTCTGGAATGCCCTCCCGGTAACAGTTCGCGATGCCACCTCAGTAGAAGCATTTAAGTCTCACCTTAAAACTCATTTGTATACTCTAGCCTTTAAATAGACTCCCTTTTTAGACCAGTTGATCTGCCGTTTCTTTTCTTTTTCTTCTATGTCCCACTCTCCCGTGTGGAGGGGGTCCGGTCCGATCCGGTGGCCATGTATTGCTCGCCTGTGTATCGGCTGGGGACATCTCTGCGCTGCTGGTCCGCCTACGCTTGGGATGGTTTCCTGCTGGCTCCGCTGTGAACGGGACTCTCGCTGCTGTGTCTTGGATCCTCTTTGGACTGGACTCTCGCGACTGTGTTGTATCCATTGTGGATTGAACTTTCACAGTATCATGTTAGATCCGCTCGACATCCACTGCTTTCCTCCTCTCTAAGGTTCTCATAGTCATCATTGTCACCGACGTCCCACTGGGTCATTATTGTCACCAATGTCCCACTGGGTGTGAGTTTTCCTACCGAGGATGTCATGGTGGTTTGTGCAGCCCTTTGAGACACTAGTGATTTAGGGCTATATAAGTAAACATTGATTGATTGATTGATTGATATATATATATATATATATATATATATATATATATACACAAACTAGGGGTGTGCGAAAACAGCGATTCGAATACGTTGTACGATTCAGAATTGATTCTCTTTTTTTTTTAAATCGATTTAAAAAAAAAAAAATGTTGTTTTTTGTTTTTTTGTTTTATCAATCCAACAAACCACTACACAGCAATACCATAACAATGCAATCCAATTCCAAAACCAAACCTGACCCAGCAACACTCAGAACTGCAATAAACAGAGCAATTGAGAGGAGACACAAACACGACACAGACCAAACCAAAAGTAATGAAACAAAAATGAATATTATCAACAACAGTATCAATATTAATTATAATTTCAGCATAGCAGTGATTAAAAATCCCTCACTGACATTATCATGAGACATTTATAAAAATAGTAAAAAAGAACAATAGTGTCACAGTGGCTTACACTTGCATCGCATCTCATAAGCTTGACAACACACTGTGTCCAATGTTTTCACAAACATAAAATAAGTCGTATTTTTGGTTTGTTTAATAGTTTAAACACATTGAAATTATTGCAATCAGTTGATAAAACATTGTCCTTTATAATTATAAAAGCTTTTTTTTTTTAATCTACTACTCTGCTAGCATGTCATGACTGGGGTATATCCTGCTGAAATCCTATGTATTGAATGAATACAGAATCGTTTTGAATCGAAAAAATATCCTTTATGAATCGAGAATTGCGTTGAAGCAAAAAAATCTATATATTATCGAATCGCGACCCCAAGAATTGATATTGAATCGAATCGTGGGACACCCAAAGATTCGCAGCACTAATTCAAACCCTGTTTCCATATGATTTGGGAAATTGTGATAGACATAAATATAAACGGAATACAATGATTTGCAAATCATTTTCAACCCATATTCAGTTGAATATGCTACAAAGACAACATATTTGATGTTCAAACTGATAAACATTTTTTTTTGCAAATAATCATTAATTTATAATTTAATGCCAGCAACACGTGACAAAGAAGATGGAAAAGGTGGCAATAAATACTGATAAAGTTGAGGCATGCTCATAAAACACTTATTTGGAACATCCCACAGGTGTGCAGGCTAAATGGGAATAGGTGGTTGTCATGATTGGGTATACAAACAGTTTCCTAAAAAATGCTCAGTCTTTCACAAGAAAGGATGGGGCGAGGTACACCCCTTTGTCCACAACTGCGTGAGCAAATAGTCAAACAGTTTAAGAACAACGTTTCTCAAAGTGCAATTGCAAGAAGTTTAGGGATTTCAACATCTACGGTCCATAATATCATCAAAAGGTTCAGAGAACCTGGAGAAATCACTCCATGTAAGCGGCATAGCCGGAAACCAACATTGAATGACCGTGACCTTCGATCCCTCACACAGCACTGTATCAAAAGCCAACATCAATCTCTAAAGGATATCACCACATGGGCTCAGGAACACTTCAGAAAACCACTGTCACTAAATACAGTTTGTCGCTACATCTGTGAGTGCAAGTTAAAGCTCTACTATACAAAGCAAAAGCCATTTATCAACAACATCCAGAAACGCAGCTGGCTTATCAGGGCCCAAGATCATCTAAGATGGACTGATGCAAAGTGGAAAAGTGTTCTGTGGTCTGACGAGTCCACATTTCAAATTGTTTTTGGAAATATTCGACATCGTGTCATCTGGACCAAAAGGTAAGCGAACCATCCACACAGTTATCGACGCAAAGTTCAAAAGCCAGCATCTGTGATGTTATGGGGGTGCATTAATACCCAATGCATGGGTAACTTACACATCTGTGAAGGCACCATTAATGCTGAAAGGTACATACAGGTTTTGGAATAACATATGCTGCCATCTAAGTGCCGTATTTTTCATGGACGCCCCTGTTTATTTCAGCAAGACAATGCCAAGCCACATTTAGCATGTGTTACAACAGCGTGGATTCATAAAAAAAGAGTTTGGGTACTTTCCTGGCCCGCCTCCAGTCCAGAGCTGTCTCCCATCAAAAATGTGTGGCGCATTATGAAGCGGTAACTGTGGACGTTGTGTCCTCCAGAACAAAGAGGAAAAGAACCATCCGGATTGTTATAGGTGCAAAGTTCAAAAGCCAGCATCTGTGATGGTATGGTGGTGTATTAGTTCCCAAGGCATGGGTAACTTACACATCTGAGAAAATTACCATTACTGCTGAAAGGTACATACAGGTTTTGAAGCAACCTATGTTGCCATCCAAGCAACGTTATCATGGACACCCCTGCTTATTTCAGCAAGACTATGCTAAGCCACATGTTACAACAGTGTGGTTTCATAGTAAAATAATGCGCGTCTAGACCTGTCTCCCATTGAAAATGTGTGGCGCAATATGAAGCCTAAAATACCACAACTGAGACCTCGGACTGTTGAACAACTGAATCTGTACATCAAGCAAGAATGGGAAAGAATTCCACCTGAAAAGCTTCAAAAATTTGTCTCCTCAGTTACCAAACATTTACTGAGTGTTGTTAAAAGGAAAGGCCATGTAACACAGTGGTGTTTTTATTTACCATTTACACAACGTGCCCACTTGACTGATTTGGGGTTTTGTATACTTTCGATTGCACACGTAAACAAATATTTAAAACACAGCTGCATATGCATCTAATTTTATCTCCGGTATGTCTGATCACCCTGCAGCCCAGTATTACCACCGTGTGCCATTGGCGAAGTAGGAAGAGTCTAGGAATATATCTGCGGTAAACATCATATATGAAGTTGCTTCTGTTTTTGTATTGTTTATCATGGCCAAAAAATCCAACGGCCAGGCTTTGGACACTATGTCCTTTAATAACTCTTCTTAAGTAAAATTGTACCTTTTGTTCTGAGGAGGGGGTCCAGCTGTTGGATGCTAAATGATGAAAAGAAGGGCAGGCAGGTGGATGGGCGTTAGCAGAGAGAGGAAGCCTGCAGTCGCTTCCAGATGCTTAGGGATTTCTCGCCAAAAGCCAAAGAGGCAGCAGCAGCCAAAAGGAGCCATGCCTGGAAATATCAATAAAAAATAATAACGGTTATGTTACAGCAATCCTGTTTGAGAAAATTTCAAGTGCATTATTAAGAAACAGGTGCATCGCCTAGAAATATTTTTGGCTGAAGATAACTTGCTGCTTTGAACATTATGCATATGTTCCTTTTTGACTGTACTTGAATGTATAATAAACTGTATTTACATTATTCACATGTGAATAATTCTGAATAATAGATTTATTCTATAATGATTTATAATAGCCTGTAATTATATTATTCAGTCCAGGGTGTACACAGACTTCTGCCCGATTGTAGCTGAGATAGGCACCAGCGCCCCCCGCGACCCCAAAGGAAATAAGCGGTAGGAAATGGATGGATGGATGGACATGTAAATAATGGTCTATAATAGACTTTAAGTATATTATTCACGTGTGAATAATGCTGTATAATAGACTGTATTTACGTAATTCACATCTGAATAATGCTGTATAATAGACTGTATTTATATTATTCACATGTGAATAATGCTGTATAATATACTGGCTTTATATTATTTGGAAAAATGCAAATGCAGTCTATTATACAGCATTATTCACATGTGAATAATGTAAATACCGTCTATTATACAGCATTATTGAATAATGCTGTATAATAGACTGTATTTACGGTCTATTACAGCATTATTCAATCATTCACATGTAAATAATGCTGTGCAATAGGTGATATAATATTTGTTATTCACATGTGAATAATGCTGTATAATAGACTGTATTTATATTATTCACATGTGAATAACGCTGTATAATAGACTGCATTTATATTATTCACATGTGAATAATGGTGTATAATAGACTGTACTTATATCATTCACATGTGAATAAAGCTGTATAATAGACTGTATTTACATTATTCACATGTGAATAATGCTGTATAATAGACTGTATTGATATTATTCACATGTAAATAATGCTGTATAATAGACTGTGTTTATAATATTCACATGTAAATAATTATCTATAATAGACTGTATTTATATTATTCACATGTGAATAATGCTGTATAATAGACTGCATTTATATTATTCACATGTAAATAATGCTCTATAATAGACTGTATTTATATTATTCAGTCCAGGGTGTACGCCTCCTTCTGCCCGATTGTAGCTGAGATAGCCACCAGCGCCCGCCGCGATCCCAAAGGAAATAAGTGGTAGCAAATGTATGTATGGATGGACATGTAAATAATGCTCTATAATACTGTATGTATGTTATTCACATGTGAATAATGCTGTATAATAGACTGTATTTACGTTATTCACATGTGAATAATGCTGTATGATAGACTGTATTTATATTATTCACATGTGAATAATACTGTATAATAGACTGTATTTATATTATTCTCATGTAAATAATGCTGTATAATTGAGTGTATTTATATTATTAACATGTGAATAATGCTGTATAATAGACAGTACTTATATTATTCACATGTGAATAATGCTGTATAATAGACTGTATTTATATTATTCGCATGTGAATAATGCTGTATGCTGTATTTGTTATTAACATGTAAAAAAAATACCTAAGTGTTTATTGTATAATGCATATGTTCCTTCTTGACTGTAGCTGGAGGTGTGTCTTAATGAAATCAAACAATGGATGTCCGCTAATTTTTTGCAACTCAACGCCAAAAAAACGGAAATGCTCATTATCGGTCCTGCTAGACACTGACCTCTATTTATTAATACAACTGTAACATTTGACAAACAAATAATTAAACAAGGCGACTCGGTAAAGAATCTGGATATTATCTTCGACTGCACTTAAATGTAGAATATATGTAGAATATATTTAAATCATTCATATATCATATATATAATCATGCTATATATTATTTATCATTACTATTGTTTGTGATCGAACTGTGGTGCTGAATTTCTCCCAGGGATCAATAAAGTACTTTCTTTTCGATTCTATTCTATGCTATTCTATTCTATTCTAGCCTATTCTATTCTATTCTATTCCATTGTTTATTGTGAGCGAACTGTGGTGCTGAATTTCCCCCAGGGATGAATAAAGTACTTTTTATTTTATTCCATTCTATTCTATTATTGAATGACACCAATTTGTGACACGCTGTATTGATAGATAAGGTTTTCTGAGATAAAATGCTCAAAAACAAACAAAACGTGTCCACTCCTGTTGTATGAGAAGGTTCCGCGACAAAGATAAGTACTTACTTTATGGTCTTTCCATTTTGTTTGGGTCTGTTGATGGAACCACAACACACTTTTTGTAACTATCTGTGTTGGCCCTGCGATGAGGTGGCGACTTGTCCAGGGTGTACCCCGCCTTCCGCCCGATTGTAGCTTAGATAGGCGCCAGCGCCCCCCGCGACTCCAAAAGGGAATAAGCGGTAGAAAATGGATGGATGGATGGATGATTTAGTAGTTGTGATAAGCGGTAGAATGGATGGATAGATGGATGAATGTGATAGGCTTCAGCCCTCTGGCGACATCGAGAGGGACAATTGCGGTAGATAACTGATGGATTTGCTGAGCACAGAAACTTTGCTCATTGAAAATATGGTTTTGCCAGCCGCATCCGTGAAGGTTACCTTTGACTGTGACGTCACGGGCTTGCGTTTATGGTGTCATATTCTCTCTGCCACATGTTCACTTATGCTGCACGTGTTTGCTTGTTTTACCACAAGTTTCACAGTGTTTACGTCAATAAAACGTGTTTTTTTTGTCTTCATGTTTCAGTGCAGTCCGTATACTTTATTCGACTTCAGAATTTAATTTAATTTTTTATATCCAAAAACAAAAAACGTTAGTGAGTTCTACATTATGTAGGGACTGTGTTACCTTTTGTTGTTTTTAGAAATTATTATTTTTAGGTTTCATTTATTTTGTTCCGTGTCACTGACGTCACCAGGGAGGCGTGGCTTATGGATGCCATTCACTTCCTGCTTTTTTCCTGTCGCCTGATCAGCTGCTGGAGCTTTTCGTCAGACGAGAGACGGTCACCATGTCGCACCAGACGGGCATTCAAGGTACTTTCGAACCACATTTTGACGACTCGGACTTTTTTATTCATGTGACGAATTGTTTTCACCCTGCGACTGAAAGTAAAGAAATAAAGAGCGCCCGTTTCAAGTTTCCCAATCGCTCTTAGCTAGCCTTAGCTAGCTTGATGTTTGTCGGCAGACTCTTTGTGAGAAACATTGTTTGCTTGTTTTTTTTTCCACACAAAGTATGTGTTGAAATCGATTAAATACTTCGGTGTAGTCACGCAATGTCAGGTTATCTCGCTGAGTTGAACGGGTGACGCCTTAATTTATAAAAAATGCTTCCACTGACTGACTGGCCTGTTCCTGCTGCCACTTGCTCATCACTAAGCTGCTAACAGTGTTGTACCAACATGTATTTTGATACTTTTCTAAATATCAAACAATCAATTTTTATTCATACAGCACTAAATCACAAGTGTCTCAAAGGGCTGCACAAGCCACAACGAGATCCTCAGTTCAGATCCCACATCAGGGCAAGGAAAAACTCAACCCAGTGCAATGACAATGAGAAACCTTGGAGAGGACCGTAGATGTGGGTGCCCCTCCCCCACTCTAGGGGAGACCGGTACAATGGACGTCCAGTGGGTCCAGCATAATATTGTAAAACTCCAGTCCATAGTGGATCTAACATGATAGTGAGAGTCCAGTCCATAGTGGGGCCAGTAGGAGACCATCCCAAGCGGAGACGGGTCAGCAGTGCAGAGATGTCCCCAGCCGATGCACAGGCGAGCGGTCCACCCCTGGTCCCCCCTGTAGGGGACACCGGTGCAATGAAAGTTGAGTGGGTCTAGTAGGGCTGGGCGATACATCAATATATAATATATACGATATATCTCGGGTTTGTCTGTGCGATATAGAAAATGACTATCGTAATATTCGAGTATACGTTCTCACGCAGTTGCATTAGCTGCTGGCATTCAGGCTCTTCTCACTCTTTCCTGACTCTCCTCACAGACAAGCAGGCGCACATTCTTACATACGTCACAACTGTCACGTCTTTGTCATTTACAGGCGTGGCTAACGTAGCCGTACGAGACAAAGAAGGTGCGGATCTGGTAACAAATTAAATTCTTAATAAAAAAAGCAGGGTTTCCATTGTCTGGCGGTGGTTCGGCTTCAAGTGGGATTATGTCGAACAGACAACCGTAATTTGTCAAGTGTGGGGGGAAAAAGCGTTGCTATAAAAAGTAGCATTACTGCTAATATGTAGCATCATTTGAAAAGTCACTCGCTAGAGAATGGAGAGAATTTCATAACGTTGGTCGTAACATACCACATAGTGAAGGACGAATACTATGTAATTTCCTATTATGCAGCTCTTTTTTTTTTTTACACTTAAAATGTCTCTGACAATTTTGCTCTTTATGTTTTGGAAATGACTTGAATGTTTGTGCCATTGCTTAATAACTTTAATAAATACACTTTTGGTCAATTGACTTAGTTGTGATTTCCCTCTCTGCATGAAAGTTTAAAAGTAGCATATATGAATGCAGTATGAAGAAGAATGTTTTAATGTAGACACATAGAATCATCATACTGCTGTGATTATATGCATCAAGTGTTCATTCAAGGCCAAGGCAAAATATCTTAATATATATCGCATATCGCGATATGGCCTAAAAATATCGCGATATTAAAAAAAGGCAATATTGCCCAGCCCCAGGGTCTAGCATAATATTGTGAAAGTCCAGTCCATAGTGTATCTAACATAATAGTGAGAGTCCAGTCAATAGTGGATCTAACATAATTGTGAGCGTTCAGGTCCATTCTATGTGTCATACTTGATCATTTCGCGATATTGCCATATTTTTGCTGAAAGGATTTAGTAGAGAACATCCACGACAAAGTTCACAACTTTTGCCTGCTAACGGAAAAGCCCTGCCTCTACTGGAAGTCACAGATGATAACGTCACATGTTGAGGGCTCCTCACATTTTCACATTGTTTTTAATGGGAGCCTCCAACAAAAAGAGCTATTCGGACCGAAAAATTGAAAATTTCACCATTAATTTGAGCGAGGATGAAAGATTCGTGTTTGAGGATATTGATAGCGACGGACTAGAAAAAAAACAAAAAAAACGCGATTGCATTGGTACGGATTCAGATGTTTTTAGACACATTTACTAGGATAATCCTGGGAAATCCCTTATCTTTCTATTGTGTTGCTAGTGTTTTAGTGAGTTTAACAGTACCTGATAGTCAGAGGGGTGTGTCCATGGGTGTGTTGACGCGCAATGTCTCAGGGAAGTCGATGGCAGCTTAATAGACGGCACAAGCTCAGCTGATCTCCGTCAAGAAGCGACTTTTTACCACAATTTTCTCACCGAAACCTGCTGGTTGACATTCGGTCGGGATCCATGTTCGCTGTGATCCATGGTATAGTTTCACCTCCGTGAATTTTAAACAAGGAATCAACGTGTTTTTGTGGCTAAAGGCTAAATCTTCCCAACTCCATCTTTCTACTTTGACTTCTCCAATATTAATTGAACCAATTGCAAAGGATTTAGCAACACAGATCTCCAAAATACTGTGTAATTACCCCAAAAGGGAATAAGCGGTAGAAAATGGATGGATGGTGTGCGCAGCGCTCATATTTCCTATAAGCCTGTGACGTCAAGCGTACACGTCATCATTGGGCGATGTTTTCAAGAAGAAACTCCCGGGAAATTTAAAATTGCAATTTAGTAAACTAAAAAGGCCGTATTGGCATGTGTTGCAATGTTAATATTTCATAATTTATATATAAACTATCAGACTGCGTGGTGGGTAGTAGTGGGTTTCAGTAGGCCTTTAAAGCTCTACTATACAAAGCGAAAGCCATTTATCAACAACATCCAGAACCGCCGTCGGCTTTTCTGGGCCCGAGATCACCTAAGATGCACTGATGCAAAGTGGAAAAGTGTTCTGTTGTCTGACAAGTCCACATTTCAAATTGTTTTTGGAAATATTCGACATTGTGACATCCGGACCAAAGGGGAAGCGAACCATCCAGACTGTTATCGACGCAAAGTTCAAAAGCCAGCATCTCTGATGATATCGGGGTGCATTAGTGCCCAAGGCATGGGTAACGTACACATCTGTGAAGGCACCATTAATGCTGAAAGGTACATACAGATTTTGGAACAACATATGCTGCTATCTAAGCGCCATCTTTTTCATGGACGCCCTTGCTTATTTCAGCAAGACAATGCCAAGCCACATTCAGCACGTGTTACAACAGCGTGGCTTTGTAAAAAAAGAGTGCGGGTACTTTCCTGGCCCGCCTGCAGTCTAGACCTGTCTCCCATGGAAAATATGTGGCGCATTATGAAGCATAAAATAGGACAGCAGAGACCCCGGACTGTTGAACGACTGAAGCTTTACATAAAATAAGAATGGGAAAGAATTCCACTTCCAAAGCTTCAACAATTAGTTTCCTCAGTTCCCAAACGTTTATTGAGTGTTGTTAAAAGAAAAGGTGATGTAACAGTGGTGAACATGCCCTTTCCCAACTACTTTGGCACGTGTTGCAGCCATCAAATTATAAGTTAATTATTATTTGCAAAAAAAAAAAAGTTTATGAGTTTGAACATCAAATATCTTGTCTGGATGTGCAAATCACTGTATTCTGTTTATATTTACATCTAACACAATTTCCCAACTATATGGAAACGGGGTTTGTATATGTCCAAAACCAAAAATACTTTAAAATCTATTTTTTCAGCGTGTAATTGGCAGGAATGTTTAGGAAAAACACACTTATAATTGAACACAAACACAATTCCACTTTCTCTCTCAACTTTTACTTTTTGAGAAGCAGTGTCCTCTATAGTGGACACTTTTTTTCCGAAAATGCAGTTTTTCAGTAAAGTTTGCTCACATTTTAACTTCAAATATTGTCAATACCTTACAAATGGATGATTAGCTCTGCTGGCTTCATCTGTTCCGGTTGATGGTAGCTAATTAAGTAGCTTCGGTGTGCAGCAGGCGCGCTGTATTACACCCGCGCCACAGAGCTCAGGTTTTTGCCAGGGTTGGTTTTCCTGTTTGTGACATAACTTAAATGTTAGGGAAGAATTTTGTATAAAAAACAATTCCTCGTGTTTTCTACAAACACACTTCACTTCCTCACTCCCCTCCACATCCCCACATTGTAGTCAGCGTTATGCAGAGGATTCTGGGAAATGTAGTTTATTTCAGACCTGCCAGAGGAATATTGCCAGAAAAAAAACACATTCACTCATTACGTTTTCGTTAGATTGCACCACGCGTAAGGATGTCTAGATCAGTGGTTCTCAAATGGGGATACGCGTACACCTGTGGGTACTTGAAGGTATGCTAAGGGGTACGTGAAATTTAAAAAAAATATTCTAAAAATAGCAGCAATTCAAAAATCCTTTATAAATATATTTATTGAATAATACTTCAAAAAATATGAATGTAACTTCATAAACTGTGAAAAAAAATTCAACAATGCAATATTCAGTGTTGACAGCTAGATTTTTTGTGGACATGTTCCATAAATATTGATGTTAAAGATTTCTTTTTTTGTGAAGAATTGTTTAGAATTAAGTTCACGAATCCAGATGGATTTCTGTTACAATCCCCAAAGAGGGCATTTACAGTTGATGATTACTTCTAAGTGTAAAATTGTATTTATAATTGAATCACTTGTTTATTTTTCAACAAGTTTTTCGTTATTTTTATATCTTTTTTTCCCAAATAGTTCAATAAAGACCACTACAAATGAGCAATATTTTGCACTGTTATACAATTTAATCAATCAGAAACTGATGACATAGTGCTGTATTTTACTTCATCTCTTTTTTTCAACCAAAAATGCTTTGCTCTGATTAGGGGGTACTTGAATTAAAAAAATGTTCACAGTGGATACATAACTAAAAAAAGGTTGTGAACCACTGGTCTAGATAATAATATTTTGATACTGCTACCAAAAGGTATTTCGATACTTTTCTAAATGAAGGGGACCAAAAAAAGGGCATTATTGGCTTTATTTTAACAAAAAATCTTACGGCACATTTAACATGTGTTTCTTATTGCAATTTTGTCCTTAAATAAAATACTGAACATACTACACAACTTGTATTTTAGTAATACGTAAACAAACAAAGGCTCCTAACTAGTCTGCTGACGTATGCAGTAACATATTGTGTCATTTATACACAAATTATTTTGTACACAAAAAATGTTTGTTAATCTACTTGTTCCATCCATCCATTTCCTACCGCTTATTCCCTTTCGGGGTCGCGGGGGGCGCTGGTGCCTATCTCAGCTACAATCGGGCGGGAGGCGGGGTACACCCTGGACAAGTCGCCAACTCATCGCAGGGCCAACACAGATAGACAGACAACATTCACACTCACATTCACTCACTAGGGCCAATTTTTAGTGTTCATTTACTGTTAATATCTGGTTATTTTCTGTATCAACATGTTTTATCTACACTTCTGTCAAAATATAATAATCACTTATTATTCTGTTGTTTGATACTTTACATTAATTTTGGACGATACCACAAATTTAGGTATCGATCTGATACCAAATATTTACAGGGTCCTACATTGGTCAAAATCTAAGTTCTCATGTGTTCAGGGACGTTTTTCCTGAGTTTAAGAATATAGTATGAATTTAAAAAATATGTATATTTTGTGACGATAAAAAAATATTGATGCAATCATAGTAGTATCGACTAGATACGCTCATGTGCTTGGTTCAAGAGCATCTGGATTATAAAAGGATTTAGCCATGAATCTAGAAGTTGTTATCTGTGACATTCAATTCATACCCAGGGATGGAAATAAACACACACAACCGATTAATTGTTCATCTAAACGGAAAGATATGGACATCTTGTTAGTTGTCATCAAAGTTAGAGGAGACATTAAGCTATAGTTTTATTATGTTTGTATTTTGTATTTCTTGTTTCATAATGCTATAGTGTGTCACTAAAGCTGGATTTGTTTAGCAGAGCTTCCAAAACTTGTAGCTAACCCTCCTTATACTCAGGATCAACAATTGAAGGTTATTGATAAAATGTTTCCATAAATAATAATGGTTGGCTCTCACAAAGTCTGCTTGATTAGCATTGTTGTTGATGGGGAAGGGGTCTGCGGTCCCTAACTCTTTGTCACACAATCACATGACTGGCTTCTTCATTAACTTTCAAAATGGCTTGGGAATCTCTGTGAGATTGATACTATTTGGATCACATGGATTCACACATTTTGGAGGTCTTTAGGTGTCACAAATCAGATATATGATAATAGCTTCAAAATAGAGGGAACTTGCTTTTCCACTCTACTGCTACTTTAAAATTTTGAGAGGCAGAGTTGTTTGACGCAAATGACCTCCTCCTCACCACTCCCCCGCGCAGCAGAAATGTTTTGTATTTTTAATTTTTTATTTAGCTTTCTAGTTTTTATTGTACTCTTTGGACATCGAGCCACAAGTATTGAGTGACTTTCACCACAACATCAGTGAAGTAAACGGGCTCACCCTGTTTTATTGTCGGCGCGATAAGGAGACTATATAATAGCGCTGGGCGATATAGCCTTTGAATAATATCGCAATATTTTTAGGCCATGTCACGATACTCGATATTTATCTTAATATTTAGCCTTAGCCTTGAATTAACACTTGATGCATATAATCACAGCAGTATGATGATTCTATGTGTCTACATCAAAGCATTTTTGTTCATACTGCATTAATATATGCTCATTTTAAACTTTCATGCAGAGAGGGAAATCACAACTAAGTCAATTTACCAAAACTGTATTTATTTAGCAGTGGCACAAACATTAATGTAATTTCAAAACAGAAAGTGCAAGAGTCTCAAAGACATTTTAAAACAAGCTATGAGTGCACTTTTATGCATGATGTCACTAAGATGACAACAAACAACACTTAAAAAGACCTACTCATTGGCCTAGTTGTTAGAGTGTCCGCCCTGAGATCGGTAGGTCGTGAGTTCAAATCCCAAAGACTATAAAAATGGGACCCATTACCTCACTGCTTGGCACTCAGCATTAAGGGTTGGAATTGGGGGTTAAATCACCATAAATGATTCCCGGGCGCGGCACCGCTGCTGCCCACTGCTCCCCTCACCTCCCAGGGGGTGATCAAGGGTGGTGGGTCAAATGCAGAGAATAATTTCGCCACATCTAGTACGTGTGTGACAATCATTGGTACTTTAACTTTAATTAAAGTGCACTTTTTGTACAGAATGCCACTACAATAGTGTAAAACAAATAAGGTACACTTTTGTGCATGATGTCACACAAGATATTTCAATAACTGTAAAATAAAGATTAGCTGCATAATAGGAAATCAAATAGGGTATGTCCTTCGCTATGTTGTAGGTTCCTGCGGACGTTATCTCCTTCTGTTGGTTTTTTTTTTTCATATGGTGTTGATGTGCAGGTGTGGCACGAGATGTTCACATGCGGAGTTTCAAGCACTCTTCATTCTCTTGAGGGTGACTGTTCAAATGATGCTAGTAGTGCTGCTGCTTTTTGTGGCAGCGCTTCTGCCGCATACTTGACATATTACTGTTGTCTGTTCAACATCTACCCTCTTGAAACCAAACCACTGCCAGACGCTGGACCCCGTGCTGTTTTTCTTGGGAATTACAGCTTCTTCCTCCATTTTTTACCAGATTCGCACCTTCTCTCTCGTATTACAACTCGCACCGCTCTGCTTGCACCTGCCACAGAAGTTAGCTGCCACAGCTAAATTTACTTACGGTACATTCCTGTCTTCTACCTCTCTGGCGAGAGCGAAGGACATTGCAGGCGCAGCAGTAAGTGACGTACGTAAGAAGGTGCGCTTGTTTTATGTCTCTGTGAGAAGGAGAGACAAGAAAGAGTAAGAAACGCCTGTAGTATAATGCCCGCAGTTAAAAACAACTGCGTGAGAACTCAAATACTCACGATATAGTAATTTTCGATATCGCACAGAGACAAACCCGCGGTATATCAAGTATATTTTATATACCGCCCAGCCCTACCACAGAAGAATGTAGCTTAATCATAGTCAAGGTCAGTCATGACACCACATTATTATGGTCTTTGCTGAGAGGGGTAAGGGGGGGTAATCTCTCTTAGGTGCCTTGTTTATTTGTTCAAGTGGAATATGCACCTAATTGAAAAACCAACAAGGATGTCATGAATACCAGTTAAACAAAAAACTTATTCGGGTGTAACTGTGCAATCTACTAATAAAAGTTTCAATCAATCAATCAATGTTTCTTTGAGTAGTTTAATAGTTAATTCTCAAACTTGTGCAGTATAAATGATTGCCTGTTTTAAAATGCAAGGATCCTGACATGTTTTATTCCCCAGCGGGCAATGATGTGAAAGACATTTTCGTCAGTGCCAAAAGCGGAGACGAGTACCGCGTCTTGAAGATCATTATCGAGGAAGGTAAATGTAAATACATAAAGATGTTTATTGACAGCTCTAGGTTACAATAGAACATCAGTCAAGATGTCAAACCAGTACGTTTGCGTTTGACTCATACGGCTGTTGCGTTTACAGAGCAGCTGACTTTGGCCACCGCAAGGAAGGCATCCAAGACGTGGGACCAGGAATATGACTCTTTAGTGCTGCCCCTCCTGGAGGACTCCATGCCCTGCTACATCCTGTACAGGCTGGACTCCAGAAACAACCAAGGCTTTGAGTGGGTCTTCCTTGCCTGGACTCCGGACCGGTCTACTGTAAGCAGACTTCTTCTTCATGGCCTTTGTCTTGCTTTTTATTTTCCTGTCTTCTGGGCGGGCTCCTCCACCTTAATCCTTCAATTGTTTCCACACCTCCTGGGAACATATTTCCCACCTGATTCAATGATATTGTTATTTTGCGAGAAGCTGAAGAACCGGCTTCAGCACAATAAATGCATAAACAAACAATTGTTTCTTTGGACCAAGGAATGTTACGAGGACCAGTTGTAAGTGCGCTCTGGTTGACGAGGCAGAGTTAAACATGTTTTGCCTTTTTTCTCAAAAACAAAAAAGAATGATTGCACGCTCAGGCTTGTCTGGACCTTGCCAAACTATTTCATAACTTGCACCTCAAGGCTGGAATGAATGCTTGAATGAGTCCGCTTTGCTGCAGATGAAGCGTGTCAAAAAAGGGAGGCAGGGTGAGGACTTTTGCGTCAATCAAAATTGACTGATCGGAACATGAGAAAAAAACGGAAGAGGAAGCAGGACTTTTAAAGTAAAAAATGGTTTCAAAGTAAGATTTTTCACTAAATGTACATAAACATTGTGAATCATGTCAGTTCACCTGTCGCTGATCTGGAAGCCGGTCTTTGCACACCCCGCTTCGCTGCAGGTCCGCAGGCCACGCACATACCACCCTCACAATATTGTACCAAATCTAATTGTGGTGGTCTAAATTTAAATCAATATACACTACAGTGTAACCCTGATTTACAAACTTAATTGTATCTTTAACAGGATTTGTAAATATAATAGTTTGTGTATTGTATACAATTTTTTCATAAGAAACAATGTAAACATGAATAATGGGCTCAAAGATCGACAAAAGTCTATAATGTAGTGGAGGTTTGTCCACTTTGAACACAATATAAAATGCAAATGAGGGTGATGGACCAACGTTCTGTTTAATAACAAAGCCAAAACACTGACTACCTGAATTGTCTTCTTTGCACACACACACACACACACACACACACACACACACACACACACACACACACACACACACACACACACACACACACACACACACACACACACACACACACACAATGTCAGTAGCCCTGTGGTGCACCCAGTTTGAATTCACAAAACTCTTTAACTTTACCGGCCAGGTTGCTACCATGATTAAGAATAAAAAGTAAAAAATAAAAGTAAAATCCACTTTGCATGCCATTGAGTGGAGGCAGTGTCTACAATGCTGTGGATACTTCTTGGATGTTTCAAAGCACACATTGCTTTGCTATTGCTTTCTGTGGACTCATCTTGAGTTAGCAAAACTACAAACAGATTGTAAAAAAGCTGCATAAAACTCTTAAGAAGTAGACAAAGTATCACTTGGCACAAGGTGTGCTAAAAAAAGATTTACATCGCATTTTTTTCATTCAATTTATTCTGATTTTAAATCGCTTCTTTATTTTTGGAATCAGATAAAAAATATTTTTATTTACTCTTTTAAAGAATGCATTTTTGGATTAAAACATTAAACAACTATTATTGGTATTTTTATGATTGATACTGTTGCTTTTCTACATGCTTGGTATTAGGAATGGGCGATATTGGCTTTTATTAATATCGTGATATTTTAATGCCATATCACGATATACGATATATATTTCGATATTTTTTTTAGCTTTGAATGAACACTTGATGCATATAATCACACCAGTATGATGATTCTATGTGTCTACATTAAAAGATTCTTCTTCATACTGCATTAATATATGAATCATGGGCTCCAAGATCGACAAAAGTCTATATTTTAGTGGAGGTTTGTCGAGGGGGATGGACCAAGGTTCTATTTAATAACAAAGCCAAAACACTGACTACCTGAACTGTCTTCATTGCACACACACACACACACACACACACACACACACACACACACACACACACACGATGTCAGTAGCCCTGTGGTGCACCCAGTTTGAATTCCCAAAACTCTTTAACTTTACCGGCCATTTCATGCACAGAGGGAAATCACAACTAAGTCTATTGACCAAAACTGTTATTTACTAAATACTCTTTATTCTCTCGCGGGTAACTTTTTAAATGAAAGAACAAATTAGTAGTGCTGCTACCTTTTGTAATAACACTTCTGCTGCATACTTTGCATATTGCTGTTGTCTGCTGAATATCTTCCCGCTTGAAACCAAACCACCGCCAGATGATGGCCCCCTGCTGTTCTTTTGGGCATTAATCGTTCTTCCTCCATTTGTGATCAGTTTCGCACCTTCTCTCTGCTAAAGTTAGCCATGCTGCTACCTCTCTGCTCGGCGAGAGCGTACGACGCTACACGCGCAACAGTATGTGACGTATGTAAAAAGGCGGGCTTGTTTTACGTCTCTGTGAGAAGGAGAGACGAGAAGGAGTAGAAAAACGCCTGTAGTGTAATACCCGCAGCTAAAAGCAACTGCGTGAGAACGTATACTTGAATATTACAATATAGTCATTTTCTATATCGCACAGAGACAAACCCGCGATATATCGTTTATATCAATATATCCCCCAGGCCTACTTGGTATTCTTTTTCGATAGCATTGTATTTAATAAGTATTGTATTTATGTCTTCTCAATTGATATGTAAATGTCTGTCCAAAGTGTTGTCAAGCTGGAATGTTTGCTCAATTTTCTTTTATTTGATTAACATTCTGTGATTTTCAAATAAGATTGATCGACAGATAATACTTTGATTACTTCAGGAGAGTTCTCTCAGGAAAATGGAAATCCTAGCTGCAGTGTACAGAATTGAGATCGAATTTAAAAAGTAAATAATGGGGGTATAAATATAAACAAAATAGAAAAATATTACAATAAGAATAAAAAGCAACAATGAGGATAAGAATATAGCAGTAAAATAAGAATATAACAAGAGAAACTAGGTAGTAGTGACCACGTTATGAAAAAGTATTGCACTGTTTTGGATCCCCTGTCATCCAAGTACCCCCAGCTCCCCTCCCCAGAGAGGAGTTGTACAGTCTAATGGCGTCTGGGACAAAGGGGTTTTGTAGTCTATTAGTCCTGCACTTTGAATGAAGCAGTCTAGCACTGAACAGGCTCCTCTGGCTACTGATAACGCTATGCAGAGTTTGACTGGCATCATCTGGGATGGTCACTAGTTTTTCCACAGTCCTCTTCTCTGCCACCGTCACTAGTGAGTCCAGTTTTATTCCAATTGTAGAACCGTTTCCCCAGTCTGGAGCTTTCCTTCTTAGATGTACTGCCCCCCCAGCACACTACGATGTAGTACAGAACACTGGCAACCACAGACTGGTAGTACTTCCACAAGGTTTTTTTTTTACAGAAGTGGTAAAAAGCAGTAAGGAAGTGGTTAAATCGTTTTTACAATGTAATGACTGTTGTTACTTTCAAATGATAACAGTACAGTTAAAAGTTGTACAGTATGTTACAGTATTTTGACTGTGTACTATTAAAGTAAGGTTAAATAATGACTATTAAAGTAAGGTTAAATAATGACCCATTGATAAAAGTAAACAGCAATTTTGCATTCTAGCAAAAAATCTAAAATGTTTTTTTCTTAAAAATGTTTACAGGTGAGAAACAAAATGTTATTTGCTGCTACCAGAGCCACACTGAAGAAGGAGTTTGGAGGCGGCCACATCAGGGATGAGATGTTTGGCACCACAAAGGTTAGTTCCGACTCTGATCAGCTACCCATGGGTGACGTTGTACCGCCGCTCACTCTGGTAATCAATACTTTGTCCTCCAGGACGACCTGAGCCTGAGTGGATACAGGAAATATCTGACCTCAGAGGCGGCACCGCTGCCCTTCACTGCTGCTGAGGAGGAGCTGAGACAGATTAAACTACAAGAGGTACACACTTGTCACTCATGATGGCCAGTTTGAAATGTATTTATCTGAAATTAGTCATCAGGAAAGCTGGATTTAATTAATCAAATGTCTGTTCCTGTTTGGAAGCATTGTAGTTGTTATTTGGCCAGCTGGCTAAATGGGCTGCTGGAGAAACAAATTTACCAGAAAAGAAAACGATAATAAACTTTGCTGTAAATGTTGCAGTATTGTTTAAGACGCTGACAGACAGAAGTGAATGGAGTAATGGTCCTTAGTATCTTAGTTACAAGAATGTACAGGCATCATTTAATGATACGCGGGGCGGTATAGCTCGGTTGGTGCCAGCATTTTGAGGGTTCCAGCAGGGCTGGGCAATATTGCCTTTTTTTAATATTGCGATATTTTTAGGCCATATCGTGATATACGATATATATTACGATATTTTGCCTTGGCTTTGAATGAACACTTGATGCATATAATCACAGCAGTATGATGATTATATGTGTATACATTAAAACATTCTTCTTCATACTGCATTAATATATGCTACTTTTAAACTTTCATGCAGAGAGGGAAATCACAACTAAGTCAATTGACCAAAAGTGTATTTCCATCCATCCATCCATTTTCTACCGCTTATTCCCTTTTGGGGTCGCGGGGGGCGCTGGCGCCTATCTCAGCTACAATCGGGCGGAAGGCGGGGTACACCCTGGACAAGTCGCCACCTCATCGCAGGGCCAACACAGATAGACGGACAACATTCACATTCACTTTCCCACACTAGGGCCAATTTAGTGTTGCCAATCAACCTATCCCCAGCTGCATGTCTTTGGAAGTGGGAAGAAGCCGGAGTACCCAGAGGGAACCCACGCATTCACGGGGAGGACATGCAAACTCCACACAGAAAGATCCCGAGCCATTAAGCAATGGCACAAACATTCAAGTCATTTCCTAAACATGAATTGCAAGATTGTCAGAGACATTTTAAGTGTGAAATAAAAATGAGCTGCATAATAGGAAATGAAATAGTATTCAACCTTCACTATGTGGTATGTTACTAAGGTTATGAAATTCTCTTCATTCTCTAGCGAGTGACTTTTCAAATGATGCTACATATTAGCAGTAATGCTACTTTTTATAGCAACGCTTTCCCCCCCCCACTCTTGACAAATTAGGGTTGTCTGTTCGACATATTCCCACTTGAAGCCGAACCACCGCCAGACAATGGAAACCCTGCTGTTTTTATTGGGAATGAATTCTTCCTTCACTTGTTACCAGATCCGCAGCATCTTTCTCTCGTACGGCTACGTTAGCAGCTAACGTTAGCCCCGCCGCTACGTCTCTGCTCTGCGAGGGCGTGTATGTGACGTATAACGTGACAGTTGTGACGTATGTAAGAATGTGCGCCTGCTTGTCTGCGAGAAGGAGACAGGGGAAAGAGCGAGGAGAACCTGAAGTGTACGCCCGCAGCTAAAAGTCCTGCTTGAGAACGTATACTCGAATATTACGATGTAGTCATTTTCTATATCGCACAGAGACAAACCCGCGATATATCGTATATATTGATATATCGCCCAGCCCTAGGTTCCAGGTTCGATCCCCGCTTCCGCCATCCTAGTCACCGCCGTTGTGTCCTTGGGCAAAATACTTTACCCATCTGCTCCCAGTGCCACCCACACTGGTTTAAATGTAACTTAGATATTGGGTTTCACTATATAAAAGCGCTTTGAGTCACTAGAGAAAAGTGCTATATAAATATAATTCACTTCACACTTCATTTCATACATCTCGCCTTTATTCGAGGTTAAGTTTTGCCAGCATGTGTTGTTAGCCCTAAAGTACCCAGTCCACAAGAATGGGTGTGGCCTATGTTTAGCGCCACACACTGTTCCCTATTTTCTCATCTGCAGTGTGTTTGTGTTTGTGTGTGTGTGTGTGTGTGTGTGTGTGCGTGTGCGTGTGCATGCGTCAAAAAGAAAGCGAGCGCCGCCTCCTTCCAAAACAACTCAAGGTCAGCAGCAGCATGCGTGCGCTTGCCCGGCAGTATCAACTCAATGCAAAACATGCTGACTCATCGGGATTGCGGCGTTTCTTGGGCTCATGTGGGTCACGCCCGTTTGTCGTTTGAAAGCAGCGGTGGAGCTCATACTTGTGCAGTGAGAGAGCGCTGTGTGCACATGTGGCTCACATGACAAGGAACTATACACAACACTAATGTTGCATCATTTTTGTCTTTTCACCATATATGGACACGTTTAGACGCGCGCTACCTCTCCCGTGCAAAGTACATTCAATCCCTTAAATGCAACTAAGCAAACAGGAAGTGAGGCTCCTAGACGGTAATGAAGAAGAAGCTTTAAAATATTCAGCAGATGGATGAAAGACCTGCAGCCGTGTTTAATATGCGAGCTGGTCTCATCAGGACCTGAAAGTTGTTTGCATTTGCTTCTAATTAGCGACACGAAACCCGTTCGCTTCAATGGTTTTTCATCATCTTGTCACTGTTTGTTGTTGTGACCAACGCGGAATGTTGGCAATATTAAAAGAGTTGTATAAAAAAAATGTACAATAATAAAAAATGTATTCCCCATGTGAACAAAATATTTGTTTCCATTTTCAGCTGCAACTTAATCTATCACTCCATCCATCCATTTTCTACCGCTTATTCCCTTTTGGGGTCGCGGGGGGCGCTGGTGCCTATCTCAGCTACAATCAGGCGGAAGGCGGTGTACACCCTGGACAAGTCGCCACCTTATTGCAGGCAACTTAATCTAGTGTTTTGATATTTACTATATGTGGTTCTCACTTAAGGGCAACCTATTAATGGCAGTCTGTACGGTATCAAAATGATGTCAACATAATTTGTGTAAAAATTATCAATCCATCCATCCATCTTCGTCTGCTTATCCGAGGTCGGGTCGTGGGGGCAGCAGCCTATGTAGGGAAGCCCAGACTTTCCTTTCCCCAGCCACTTCGTCCAGCTCCTCCCTGGGGATCCCAAAGCGTTCCCAGGCCAGTCGGGAGACATAGTCTTCCCAACGTGTCCTGGGTCTTCCCCGTGGCCTCCTACCGGTTGGAGGTGCCCTTGAACACATCCCTAGGGAGGCGTTCGGGTGGCATCCTGATTAGATGCCCGAACCACCTCATCTGGCTCCTCTCGATGTGGAGGAGCAGCGGCTTTACTTTGAGCTCCCCCCAGATGGCAGAGCTTCTCACCCTATCTCTAAGGGAGAGTCCCGCCACCTGGCAGAGGAAACCCATTTCGGCCAATCTTGTCCTTTCAGTCATAACCCAAAGATCATGACAATAGGTGAGGATGGAAATGTAGATTGTCTGGTAAATTGAGAACTTTGCCTTCCGACTCATCTCCTTTTTCACCACAACGGATGAATACACCGTCCGCATTACTGAAGACGCTGCACCGATCCGCCTGTCGATTTCACGATCCACTCTTCCCTCACTCGTGTACAAGACTCCTAGGAACTTGAACTCCTCCACTTGGGGCAGGGTCTCCTCCCCAACCCGGAGATGCCAAATGTGTAAAAATCATGTACTTTAAAAATACAAATGTCCTATATTAGTATCAACATTCATCATTTTTTTCAATTTTTTTCTGTCTATTTTGCTATTGCAAATCAACACATGCTGCATTTTGTACACCCCTGGTTTATTTACTCGCATCATTCTGTCCTCCCTGAACTTTGGAATAGTCCGGCAGAAAAGTAAACAGTCCTTTGTAATTAGAGGTGATACAAGCATATAACCTGAGGTTGTTTAATGATAGTCTTCACAACAAAGTTACTGTAAAAGTAAGCACACAAAGGAAAGTACATGAATATACACACAAAGTGCACATACATGTAGGAATCATGTTAAATCAACAACACAGATTAAAAGTTATCTCTTATCCCACCAGCTTTATGCCAACAACAGTCGGTCCCCATTAAAATGCTAACAAAAATTTGCATCACTTTTTTTTAAACTTGTACAAACTTTTTACAATTGAGATTTTAACTGTGTGAAGTGAAGTGAATTATATTTATATAGCGCTTTTCTCTAATGATTCAAAGCGCTTTACATTGTGAAACCCAATATCTAAGTTACATTTAAACCAGTATGGGTGGCACTGGGAGCAGGTGGGTAAAGTGTCTTGCCCAAGGACACAACGGCAGTGACTAGGATGGCAGAAGCGGTGATCGTACCTAGAACCCTCAAGTTGCTGGCACGGCCACTCTACCAACCGAGGGATACCGCCCCAACTGAACAAAACTGATATGAAACATGCTTACTTATGAAACATGCTTACATAAAAGCATGTGCACATGGACAACATTTATTTAATCTCATCATTCGGATTAGAATGTTGCTGTGTACATGGAACTTGAAAATAATTATCTAATCATCATTTTCATGCATCACACCTTAAATCTGAATACTTTTCTTTGACATGCGTAGAATCTAACATAAACGTAGAGGTGTTTCATTTGTGCTTTGGTGCCATCTTTTGGACGAGGTCACTAACTGCAGGTGCTGAATAAGCAGTGACTTTCACTGTAAACAAACATAGCTGTGTGCATTTCTGCTTCTTTAACATTATCACAGTATTTATATTTTTTCCTTCTGTTCACTACTCTTGTTTTACCTCTCTTTTTGAAATGGAGCTGTTTTACTTTTTATGTTGTGATTATGTACGGGTTGCGGCGCGTCTTGTGTTTGAGGCTAGCAGTTAGCACTTGGAGTAGATGTAATGTCGTGAATAAAACAGCTCGTTAAGATGACAACTGGATGCCATCTTTTTATTGCCATGGACACATGACTCTACAGACCATACTTTGTGTTTGCTGGTCTCGTTTTAAAGCAACAAACAGTATATAACGCTACTTCTGTACAAGTTTGATGGGGGGAAACAACAAGACGATCTCTTAATTCCAAGACTTAAATATAGTCCTGCTCCACCACTAAAGTACAGCTGACACCAAAGACATGCGCAGTAAGGATAATTTTAACCCGAATTTCAGAGGACGTGTTTCCATGCGCTACAATCTGAAAGACTTTCGGGATGAACCATCCGTCTTTATCGGAATGAAATTTTGATCCAAACGTGTGATCGGGTCAGAATATACCGAATGCCGTGTTTACATGAAGCATTTTTATTCCGATTAGTCTTTTAATCCTTTAATCCAATGTGTCCATGTGCACATAGCTATAATCACCAAACTCTGCGGAAACAAAGATAGGTGCGCTAACTTTGTACTGCCAAGCCAGTCTTCTGCTCTCTCCAGTGTGTGCTGACGAGCTATGTAAGCCTGTAGTTTAAACCTCAAACTCTCATTTTAAAACAAATAATTTCCAAGTACCACCATAATGACCAACATTTTAATACAGTAGTGTAGTAGGCCAAAGTATTCTTTAAAAACAAGGAAGAGGTTTTATTTAACAAGTATATTTCACATTTTTGCCCACTGTAAAATTATACACAGTTTGAACAGTCACACTGTGTTTGCATGTGGGAAAATAAAACACTGTACTTTAATCAAGTGATTCTTTGGCGTACCACTTGATGGAATCTGCCTACCACAGTTTGAGAATCATTGACATCGTCAATGTTAAGAGGAACAGGATTGACAGGAGATTGCAGCACATGCATCACCTAGAAGGTGAAGTCTTACCTATCCTGTGGTGCCAAATTTTTAAAAAATACATTACAACAATTTTTTTGTGGCGGCCTAAATTTTATTTGTGGCAGGTGGCAACAAATCTATTAATGTATTATAATAACTGCACTGCAAAAAGTCAGTGTTCAAATACAAGAAAAAAAATCAAAAATGAAGGGTACTTTGTAGGGGTGTAACGGTACAGAAAAATTTCAGTTCGGTACGTACCTCGGTTTAGAGGTCACGGTTCGGTTAATTTTCGGTACAGTAAGAAAAAAAAAAAATATAAATTTTTGGGTTATTTATTTATCAAATTTGTAAACAATGGCTTTATCCTTTTAACATTGGGAACACTATAATAATTCTGCCCACGTTAATCCACATTAAACTGCCTCAAGTTGTTGCTTTGATTAAATAAAATGAAAAAACCTTTCTTCTACATATAAAAAGTGCAAAATTAAACAGTTTCAAGTCAACTCATCATGCTTAATTTATTACAGCATTTGGGAAGCCTGTAGTTGACTTGTATTATGTAAATGTTATATTTTTATCAAAATGTGATAGCAGGGACCCTGCCATTCAAAACTAGGCTGCTACATCACTAATGATTAATGTAACTATAGCTGAAAAAATAGTACAATAGCAATCGGAGAGACTATTCATCCCTGAACACAATGGAGTTCAATAAAATAACAGACAGACAGACAGGGCTTTGCTGCCCCTAACACACACACACACACACACACACACACACACACACACACACACACACACACACACACACACACACACACACAGCAAAGTGAGCTAACGTTACGCTAAAAGCTAATTAGCCTTCACCTCAAGCTAGAACTGCGAGCGAGCTGAGCTGCACCGTACGTTTCTAGAAGGTCAACGGGCTCATAGTGATGTTTGTATATACAGCAAAGTCCATTTGGTCTTTATCTGTTTTTATATGAGACACAATTGTGTCAAAGTCATGATTTTTTTTTTTGCATGCTTGAAATAAGACATTTTTATTTTGAAAAAGCAGTTTTATACTTTACACAGCTTTGCAACAGTTGATATTCTAATTTCAAGCATGTTTTACTCATTATAGGTCATCAAATCTCAGCTACAAGCTGCAATATCTTACTAAAATCATTTAGGACCAAAACCCTTAAAAAAAGTAAAACACGAACATAAAATCTGCTTATGAGAAGAATTATCTTATCAGACAGAAAATAAGCAAATGTCACCCTTATTTGAGATATTTCAACTTACTCAGATTTCAGTTTTTGCAGTGTGATTCACTTTATTTTGTATGATGTTTTTTGACATAGCCGTTACTTTTCAAATGCCTCACCATTAGACAGCATGTAAGAAAATAATGATGAAAGTTATTCAAACATAGAATTTATACTTGCTATAATGAGTTATGTTTTAATATTAATGTAATTTGTGGGTGTGTGTGGTGCGTTCAGGTGCAGACGGACATTAGTGTGGACTCCAAGCAGCAGACCCTTCAGGGCGTGGCCTTTCCCATTCATAAAGATGCAATGGCAGCATTGGAGCGTTTCAGGGAGAGGCAAATCAACTACGTACAGCTGGTGAGTGACAGGAAGAGAGGGCAGGTGACTTTATCAGGACAAAGAAGAATCCATCGTGTTTTTTGTCAAAGTCTGACACAAAGCCTTGTTCATGTGGCCTAAAAGGCCTTTGTGAGGGGTTCAAAGTGTCACCGCACGATATCCGTGCTCAGGACAAAGACCACATTGTGCTTTACTTGAATTATAACTCGAGATGTCTGATAATGGCTTTTTTGCCGGTGTCAGATATTCCGATATTCTCCAACTCTTAATTACCAATTCCGATATCAACCAATACCGATATATACAGTCGTGGAATTAACACATTGTTATGCCTAATTTTGTTGTGATGCCCTCCTGGATGCGTTAAACAATGTAACAAGGTTTTCCAAAATAAATCAACTCAAGTTGTGGAAAAAAATGCCAACATGGCACTGCCATATTTATGATTGAAGTCACAAAGTGCATTATTTTTTTTAACATGCCTCAAAACAGCAGCTTGGAATTTGGGACATGCTCTCCCTGAGAGAGCATGAGGAGGTTGAGGTGGGCGGGGTTGTGGTGGGGGTTGGGGGTAGGGAGTATTGGGGGGTGTATATTGTAGCATCCCGGAAGAGTTAGTGCTGCAAGGGTTTCTGGGTATTTCAATGTTATGTTAAGGTTGCGGATGTTCTCACGAAATGTGTTTGTCATTCTTGTTTGGTGTGGGTTCACAGTGTGGCGCATATTTGTAACAGTGTTAAAGTTGTTTATACGGCCACCCTCATTGTGACCTGTATGGCTTTTGACCAAGTATGCCTTTCATTCACTTGTGTGTGGGTGAAAAGCCATAGATATGTGATTTGGCCGGCATGCAAAGGCAGTGCCTTTAAGGTTTATTGGCGCTCCTCCCTACGTCCGTGTACCACTCCGTACAGCGGCGTTTCAAAAAGTCATAAATTTTACTTTTCGAAAGTGATAATTTCCGATATCACATTTAAAAGCATTTAACGGCCTATAATATCAGCAGTCCGATATTATCGGACATCTCTAATCATAACCCTATTTGTCCGGTAGGAAATGGTCATTCTCTGTTCTGGGGTCAAAGTGTACCTGTGCTTGTTCATTAAGTACCAAGGTGGTTTTTGCTTTCCTTCTTACACAGCAAGTGGACGCGGAACAGGAGCTCATCCGCTTGTGTAGCACCGAGCAAACCGAGCTGAGGGACCTGCCGTCCAGGATCCCCAAAGACTGTGCACGCTACCACTTTTTCCTCTACAAACACTCCCACGAGGGAGACTTCCTGGAGTCCACGGGTGAGTTGCCTGTATTTACTCCATCTTATCTGCTCTCATGTTGTTGGTGTTCCTCTGCGCAGTCTTCATTTATTCCATGCCGGGCTACAAGTGCAGCATCCGAGAGAGGATGCTCTACTCCAGCTGCAAAAACCCTCTGGTCGACATGGTGGAAAACCAGCTGAAGATGGAAATCGAAAAAAAGGTGATTTTTGTCCACACGTGCACAAGAAAACACAATCTTAACTAGTCAGGAACTAAAAACTTTACAAGCACAATTTTTGTATTTTTATTATCAAAAAGCCTTAAAGAAAGTCGTCATTTTACAATTAAAGGCTTGGTGGCCACATGCGTGGACAGCACCTTTTAGCTCTTATTTCCAAAATTGTGTACACTACTGAATTTGAGTCTTATGGCCACTTATGGGGACACTTGTACTGCCATCTGGTGATGTCAGAAGAGTATAACGTACATTGGAATTTGGGGAAAAAAGTGTAAAAATAAAAATTAGAATGTCACTAAACATGAAGTACACGTTTTAAGTGCATCATATCAAAAGATGATTCTTAGTTTTAATCTAATTAGGGTCCAATATGCCCAAATACCAAGGAGAAATAAAAAACAACAACATGTAAACAAAAAGCTTGGGCCTTAAGAGGTTAAAGAAATACTCAAGTTTACAATTAAATGGCAATTTTTACAAGAAAAAAATATTAAATTAAATTCATGTTTTGTAAAAAAAAAATAAGAAAAAAAGACTTTGTAATCACAATGCATCTGGAAAGTATTCACAGTGCTTCACTTTCCCCACATTTTATGTTACAGCCTAATTCCAAATTGGATTAATCTCATTTTAGGCCTCCAAATTCTACATACGATACCTCATAAGGACAATTTGCAAATGTATTATACATAAAAAAGGAAGATATCATAAATACACAAGTATACACAGCCTTTGCCCTGTAGCTCAAAAGTGAGATCAGCTGCATCCCGTCTCAACTGATCATTCTTGAGATGTTCCTGTGTCCTAATTGGAGTAAACCTGTGGTTAATTAGGTTACATGATTTGGAAAGGCACGCACTTGTCTATATATAAGGCACCACACTTGGTGCATGGCAGAGCACAAACCAAGCATGAAGTCCAAGGAATTGTCTGTAGACCTCTGAGACAGGATTGTCTTTCATGCACAAATCTGAGAAAGGGTACAGAAAAATATCCGCTGCATTGAAGGTCCCAATGAGCACAGTGGCCTCCATCATCCGTAAATGGAAGAAGTTTGGAACCACCATGTCTCTTCCCAAGTTGGCCGATCGTCTAAACTGAGCGATTGAGGAAAAAGGGCCCTGGTCAGGAAGGTGACCAAAAACCCCATTGTTACTCTGTTGAGCCTCAGCATTCCTCCGTGGAGAGAGGAGAACTTTCCATAAGGACAACCCACCAATCAGGCCTGTATGGTAGAGTGGCCAGACGAAAGGATGCCCTTTCTTAGTAAAAGGTTTGCCAAAATGCACCTGAAATACTCTGACCATGACAAATAAAATTATCTGGTCTATTTAGACAAATATTAAAATCTTTGGCGTGAATGCCAGGCGTCATGGAAGAAACTAAGCCCGGCTCACCAGGCCAATACCATCCCTATAGTGAAGAATGGTTGTGGCAGCTTCATGGTGTGGGGGTGCTTTTCAGCAGCAGGAACTGGGAGACTAATCAGGATAGAGGGAAGGGCGAAGTTCCATCTTTCAACACTACAAACGCCCCTAAGCTCACAAGAAATGGTTTCAGAACAACTCTGTAAATGTCCTTGAGTGACCCAGCCAGAGCCCAGACTTGAATCCAATCAAACATCTCTGGAGAGATCTGAAAATGGCTGGGCACCGACGCCTACCATCCAACCTGATGGAGCTTGAGAGGTGCTGCAAAGAGTGAAAAGTTAACAAAGATAGGTGTACCAAGCTTGTGGCACAGTATTCAAAAATACTTGAGACGAGAGATGTCTGATAATGGCTTTTTTGCCGATATCCGATATTCCGATATTGTCCAACTCTTAATTACCGATTCCGATATCAACCGATACCGATATATACAGTCGTCGAATTAACACATTATTATGGCTCATTTTGTTGTGATGCCCCACTAGATGCATTAAACAATTTAACAAGGTATTCCGAAATAAATCAACTCAAGTAATGGAAAAAATGCCAACATGGCACTCCCATATTTATTATTGAAGTCACAAAGTGCATTATTTTTTTTAACATGCCTCAAAACAGCAGCTTGGAATTTGGGACATGCTCTCCCTGAGAGAGCATGAGGAGGTTAAGGTGGGCGGAGTTGGGGGTGCTGACTGGTTTAGTGTATACTTTAGCTTCCCGGAAGAGTTAGTGCTGCAAGGGGATCTGGGTATTTGTTCTGTTGTGTTTATGTTATGTTGTGTTACGGTGCGGATGTTCTCCTGAAATGTGTTTGTCATTCTTGTTTGGTGTGGGTTCACAGTGTGGCGCATATTTGTAACAGTGTTGAAGTTGTTTGTACAGCCACCCTCAGTGTGACCTGTATGGCTGTTGATCAAGTATGCTTTGCATTCACTTGTGTGTGTGAAAAAACATAGATATTATGTGATTGGACCGGCACGCAAAGGCAGTGCCTTTAAGGTTCATTGGCGCTCTGTACTTTTCCCCACGTGCGTGTACCAACCACTATGTACAGCGGCATTTTAAAGTCATAAATTTTGCTTTTTGCTACCAAAACCGATAATTTCCGATATTACATTTTAAAGCATTTATCGGCTGAAAATATTGGCATTTATTGATATTATCGTACATCTCTACTTGAGACTGTACTGGCTGCCAAAGGTGGATGCTGATGTACATGTGATTTTTTTTGTTTTAATACATTTGCAAAATAAAAATAAAAAAACTGTCACATTGCCATTATGAGGTATTGTGTGCAGAATTTTGAAAGCAAAAATTTATGTATTCCATTTTGGAATACGGCTCTAACATAACAAAATATGGAAAAAGTCAAGTGCTGTAAATCCTCTCCGGATGCACCGTACATCTCAATAATAGACAAATAAAATACACTCATAATTGTACAAGGTACAAGATTGTCAGAGATTATATGAGGAAAAAATATATAAAATAATGGGGAAAAGCTAGTAATTTTATGATTAAAAAGTAGTAATTTTATAATACTTAAATAATTATTTCACATTTTTTTCTGTTATACAAGGGTTGTAATATTCAGAGAGCAGACAGTGGTTTCACAATGTTGAAAATATAACTCTGCATGAAAAAGGTTTTAATTTTCTAAAACATTTTCTGAGATGAAAAGTATTAATACATAAAGCCCAGAGGAAAGTTGTAACATGAGACCAAATTACGTGACGATTTGTTTTCCTTTTTAATAGATTGTCACAGGAAAAAGTGAAATGAACAAGAATGACGTCATTTTGTGAGAACAAAAACCAGAACTTTTATAATCATATTGTCGAAAATTGTCATGTTTAAAATCCCCCAAAATGTATCTGAATTTCATGCAAATTAAGTCACAATCTTAAGACAAATGAAGCAGTAACTTTATAGAAAAAAAATGTATAAGAAAAAAGAAGAAAACTCCACAAATACAGTGGGGCAAAAAAGTATTTAGTCAGCTACCGATTGTGCAAGTTCTTCCACTTAAAATGATGACAGAGGTCTGTAATTTTCATCATAGGTACACTTCAACTGTGAGAGACAGAATGTGAAAAAAAAATCCAGGAATTCACAGTGTAGGAATTTTAAAGAATTTATTTGTAAATTATGGTGGAAAATAAGTATTTGGTCAACCGTTCAAAGCTCTCACTGATGGAAGGAGGTTTTGGCTCAAAATCTTATGATACATGGCCCCATTCATTATTTCCTTAACACGGATCAATCGTCCTGTCCCCTTAGCAGAAAACAGCCCCAAAGCATGATGTTTCCACCCCCATGCTTCACAGTAGGTATGGTGTTCTTGGGATGCAACTCAGTATTCTTCTTCCTCCAAACACAATGAGTTGAGTTTATGCCAAAATGGATACATGGATGATCCAGCAGAGGATTGGGAGAATGTCATGTGGTCAGATGAAACCAAAATACAACTTTTTGGTATAAACTCAACTCGTTGTGTTTGGAGGAAGAAGAATACTGAGTTGCATCCCAAGAACACCACACCTACTGTGAAGCATGGGGGTGGAAACATCATGCTTTGGGGCTGTTTTTCTGCTAAGGGGACAGGACTATTGATCCGTGTTAAGGAAAGAATGAATGGGGCCATGTATCGTGAGATTTTGAGCCAAAACCTCTTTCCATCAGTGAGACCTTTGAATTGTTGACCAAATACTTGTTTTCCACCATAATTTAAAAATAAATTCTTTAAAATTCCTACAATGTGAATTCCTGGATTTTTTTTTCTCATTCTGTCTTTCCCAGTTGAAGTGTACACATGATGAAAATTACAGACCTCTGTCATCATTTTAAGTGGGAGAACTTGCACAATCGGTGGCTGACTAAATACTTTTTTGCCCCACTGTATACCCCAAACTGTCATATTAGTAACAGTGTTTTATTTAGATTTTGTAAATGCTTATGAGAGGGGAAACATTAACTTTACCGCAGTAATATTATTATAAACCTGCTGTAAACACTCGTCTTGGTATAAACTGACAAACCTATGACGTCGTCAATATTTTGTCGCATCAATAACATCAGCATTGAACGTTCTAGATTTGTCTCGATCACTTCAGTCCTTGTCTGTTTTTAATAAATATCAAATAATGACAAAGTAGTAAAATGTTATTGATTTTTTTTTGGGTCACAAGTTGGAAATCGACAACGGCGACGAACTGACCAGCGACTTCATGTACGAAGAAGTGCACCCCAAGCAGCATGCGCACAAGCAGGCCTTCGCCAAGCCCAAAGGCCCGCAAGGGAAGCGAGGCAACCGCCGCATCACCCGACCCCCCGCCGACAGACAGGAGGACGATTAGGAACAGACCTCTCAGCACCCTGTACACGTTCCACACTGGAACATCCTGAGATGGAGGTACCCCACGTTGCTCGTTTTAAAAGAAAAGAAAAAAGGATGACGACCTCGCATTCCCTACCAGGTTTTTTTTCAGCTATGCACGCCAAGGACACGTGAGCAACTGCACAGTTCAGCAGTTTAGGTTTCTCCTGTGAGATCATTCCCAGCCAATCATTCCTAGTATGTCTTAACACCCCGCCACGTATTTTTTTAGGTCGCCCAAATTCTTAACTTGCATTCCTTAAATCACTTAATCTGTGTTTAACGTGTGTGTGTGTGTGTGTGTGGGGGCGTGGGCATGTGTGAGTGTGTGGGCGTGTGTGTGTGCGCGCACAAGCCTGGTGCTCCAAAACAGAGATGATAATTTTTCCCACTCATAATTACATTTTATATTGCATTTTTTTATATATACATAACTGTGGTTTACATTGAGAGCAAGAGTGAAAAAAACAAAAATCATCTGCTGAGAAACATATTTTTCTATGCAAGTGCTGTAAATGTACATATTGTAGTTGTGTGTGTGTGTGTGTGTGTGTGTGTGCGTGTGTTTGCGTATGTCTGTTTTTTGGTGGTGATGTCGTCGAGGATCACAGTGGAATTGAACACGGGGCTTCCAGAAATATTTCATTCATATAAATGATTTGCCGCAGAGGAAGCTGTGTGAATAAGAGAAATAAATAAGAGGCATCTCACCAAGGAGTAGGAAAGGGAATTTATTCAAAGTGTCACCACAGCCACTCATTCGTCTACTGATCACCATTATTAGGCTAACGACTACACTCACCTCATCCTGTAATCATCCAGTGTCATTAGAAGTAGACAAGTTTGGTCTTATTTGTTTTCTTACAGAACTTTCTTTTTAAGGAAAATAAAATATTTAAATTGCACATCAGCTGGACATGGAGTCGCACTCCTTGTGTTTTTGTCAGTTTAGTTAGCAATTGCATATACACGCCATACCTCAAAAATATTAGTCCTTAGGTATGTTTACACTTACAAGGTGAAAGTAATTTTTGACACAAGCTCATAATATGCAGCTCAAGGTATTTCAAGACTTTCCATATCCTTTTGACTTACAGCTTATGAAAATCTCGAAAACTGTCAGCCAGGATCATCAAAACGACAAAAGCTTGACATAGTTCGCTTTGCACGTACTGAGTTCATAGCACATATTTTCACAATTGACGCTGAATGGCTGACATGAATGGACTTTTCACCACCTGTATACATCCTGATTGAGTTCCAGTCCAAGGTGTGTCTTGAGCAATGACTCTGACACCACCTATTGGCAGACACCGGGTTAGTATTTGCTCATGTTTAATACCACAGCTGGGCCAGGGAGTACAAAGATAGATAGGTGGGCCCTCGAACAGACCCCTGGGGGCACACCTAACTGAAACTTTGAATGAAAACAGATCTTCAAATAATAATGCTGGGTTCTTCCAATTATGACAAATGATTAGAGATGTCCGATAATAGGTTTTTTACCGATATCTGATATTCCTATATTGTCCAACTCTTAATCACCGATTCCGATACCGGTATAAACCTTTGTGAGGGGTTCAAAGTGTCACCGCACGATATCCGTGCTCAGTAGAAAGACCACATTGTGCTTTACTTGAATTATAACTCGATGTCTGATGATGGATTTTTTGCCGGTATCAGATATTCCGATATTCTCCCAACTCTTAATTACCGATTCCGATATCAACTGATATATACAGTCTTGGAATTATCACATTATGCCTCATGTTGTTGTGATGCCCCGCTAGGTGCATTAAACAATGTAACAAGGTTTTCCAAAATAAATCAACTCAAGTTATGGGAAAAAAATGCCAACATGGCACTGCCATATTTATTATTGGAGTCACAAAGTGCATTATTTTTTTTAACATGCCTCAAAACAGCAGCTTGGAATTTGGGAGGTTGAGGTGGGAGGAAGGGTGTAGGAGGTAGCGAGGGGTGCATAATGTAGCGTCCCGGAAGAGTTTGTGCTGCAAGGGGTTCTGGGTATTTGTTCTGTTGTGTTTATGTTGTTACAGTGTGGGTGTTCTCCCGAATTGTGTTTGTCATTCTTGTTTGGTGTGGGTTCACAGTATGGCGCATATTTGTAACTGTGTTCAAGTTGTTCATACGGCCACCCTCAGTGTGACCTGTATGGCTGTTGACCAATTATGCCTTGCACTCACTTGTGTGTGAAAAATCGTAGATATTATGTGATCGGGCCGGCACGCAAATGCAGTGCCTTTAAGGTTTATTGGCGCTCTGTACCCCTCCCTATTTCCGTGTACCACTCCGTACAGCGGCGTTTTAAAAAGTCATACATTTTAATTTTTGAAACCGATACCCGTCATTTCGGATACTAAATTTTAAAGAATTTATCAGCCGATAATATCGGCAGTCTGATGTTATCGGACATCTCTACTAATGATTGTCTTCTGTATTACAGATGGTGTGAACGTGTCAGAGGCGGAAAAACATGATTTTGAGCATTATGTAATGATGTAATGTGTATATGTCACTAAATAGATCCAAGACTGATTTTTGACACTGAAATTGAAAATGTTGAATGCACTTATTTGATGAGGATGCACGTTTACTACTTGATTGGTATCGTCAGTCTTGGTCAACAAGCCTTTAAGGTTTATTGGCGCTCTGTACTCCTCCCTATTTCCGTGTACCACTCCGTACAGCGGCGTTTTAAAAAGTCATACATTTTAATTTTGAAACCGATACCCGTCATTTCGGATACTAAATTTTAAAGAATTTATCAGCCGATAATATCGGCAGTCTGATGTTATCGGACATCTCTACTAATGATTGTCTTCTGTATTACAGATGGTGTGAACGTGTCAGAGGCGGAAAAACATGATTTTGAGCATTATGTAATGATGTAATGTCTATATGTCACTAAATAGATCCAAGACTGATTTTTGACACTGAAATTGAAAATGTTTAATGCACTTATTTGATGAGGATGCACGTTTACTACTTGATTGGTATCGTCAGTCTTGATCAACAAGCATGGTTTGCATTTATGCTGTACATCCACATTGTACTGTAATTATTCACCTTGTGTTTCAGTCCTAAGCGTAGGATTCCAGTGAAAGGGTCTTGACAACTCCCTTTAGCTCAGACACCACCTGTTGATGAAGACACTGCGTATGTATGCCATCACTTTATAACACAGAAAATACCCATTTCATAAAAAAAGCTTTTGTTTTATGCTGACAAACATCAACCCCCTAAAAAGAAAAAAAAACAGCCTAGTACAAGTGCCACCTTTTTAGTACCTGCGAGACGAGCGGCCGCCTGTTCTTCCTCTCGTGGAGACAGCTGCTGGCCAAAACGTAGACGCTCTCCGCCAGGCTCAGGTCGCAGTCACTCATCTTCTTGTCCACAAAGGCCTCCAGGGTGAGGTCCTCGTTTTCATCATCGATGTCATACCTCATGTCCATCTGCCGTAGAAGGGCAGGGGCGTTACAGTATTTTCAGTCCGCACAGACCAATACCCCAAATGACTAGAAGAATGTCTTACCAAAAACTGGGGCTCGCGGTTTTCATCTGCTGGAGAAAGTCCAGACAGAATTTCTAACAGCACCTGATGATGACACATTAACATTATTCTTGTTTATTCTCAATGGATTTGCTTCTGACTTTTAATGTATAGTTAGTAGATAGGTTGTACTTTATTGATTCCTTCAGGAAAATTGAAATTCTCACAATGAAAACAAGACAGGCCCTAAGACAGAATGCTGAGGGATACTAAACTAATATGCAAACAGTCCTGTTAACCTATTATTAATATATAACGGAAGAAGCATGTACAATGAAAACAAGATGGGCCCTAAGTTAGAACCCTAAGGGACACCAAACTACAATGCAAACAGTCTGGTTGACCTATTATTAATGTACTGTAGTTAGTACAGGGGAAGAAGCATGCCCAATGAAAACAAGACAGGCCCTAAGATAGAACCCTGAGGGACACCAAACTACAATGCTAACAGTCTTGTTGACCTATTATTAATATATAACAGAAGAAGCATGCACAATGAAAACAAGATGGGCCCTAAGATAGAACCCTGAGGGACACCCAACTACAATGCAAACAGTCTGGTTGACCTATTATTAATGTACTGTAGTTAGTACAGGGGAAGAAGCATGCCCAATGAAAACAACACAGGCCCTAAGATAGAACCCTGAGGGACACTAAACTAATATGCAAACAGTTGTGTTGACCTATTATTAATGTAGTTAGTACAGGGGAAGAAGCATGCCCAATGAAAACAAGACAGGCCCTAAGGTAGAACCCTGAGGGACACCAAACTACAATGCTAACAGTCTTGACCTATTATTAATATATAACAGAAGAAGCATGCACAATGAAAACAAGATGAACCCTAAGATAGAACCCTGAGGGACACCAAACTACAATGCAAACAGTTGCGTTGACCTATTATTAATTTACTGTAGTTAGTACAGGGGAAGAAGCATGCCCAATGAAAACAAGACAGGCCCTAAGATAGAACCCTGAGGGACACCAAACTACAATGCTAACAGTCTTCTTGACCTATTATTAATATATAACAGAAGAAGCATGCACAATGAAAACAAGATGGGCCCTAAGATAGACCCTGAGGGACACCAAACTACAATGCAAACAGTCTGGTTGACCTATTATTAATGTACTATAGTTAGTACAGGGGAAGAAGCATGCCCAATGAAAACAACACAGGCCCTAAGATAGAACCCTGAGGGCCACTAAACTAATATGCAAACAGTTGTGTTGACCTATTATTAATGTAGTTAGTACAAGGGAAGAAGCATACCCAATAAAAAAAAGACAGACCCTAAGACAGAAACCTGAGGGACACCAAACTAATATGCACACAGTTGTGTTGACATATTTTTAATGTAGTTAGTACAAGGGAAGAAGCATGCACAATGAAAACAAGACAGGCCCTAAGATAGGATCCTGAGGGACACCAAACTACAATCTTTCTGACTTGAGTTCATCCCCTGTAATTCTTCTTTCTGTTTTGGTAGTGGAAGAGTATCAATGCACCCAGCCTACCACTCCGAAGCTAAAGATGTCAGATTTTTGCGAAATTTCCCCCCTCAGCGCCTCGGGGGCCATGTACGCACAAGTACCCACGACCCTCTCCGTCATCACGGTCGTTGCTGTGCGCTTAACCGAGGCTCTCGTCAGTCCGAAATCTGAGATTTTGGCCACGAGGTTTTCATCCAGCAGGATGTTGGCACTGCGACAAGAAGAAGGCTGAGGTTAGTGAGGCTTTAAAGGAGAACTGCACTTTTTGGGGGGGAATTTTGCCAATCATTCACAATCATTATGAGAGACAAGAAGACAAAAGGTTTTGTTTTGTTGCTTTCTAAAATAATAAAATTATAAAAAATTGTCTCATTCTTGGTGGCTAGCAATGCAGCTAATGGGAGCCATCAATTCTCCCTCTAAATCACTTTAAAAATGCATTCAAAAACTGTCAATACTTCATTTATGTTCTGTAACCTGTATAATTACCAAACTGTAGCAACAATGTAAGAGTGAACACTGACAAACTTTGTAGCGTACTAACACATCAGTGTGCTACGGTATTAGCTGTAAAAGCTAACTACAACAAGAGATAAGCGAGCAACTGCGTCAACACGAAACGCGTTTGAGTTAGTAATGCAAAACACTGTGATAGTACACCAATCTGTACTGAGCGAAAAACATGAACAATCATATTAAAGTATCTGTAAAGTATTATTCCATGTTTTGTTTGTACACAGCTAGCCAGACAGTGTATGTACTGTAGTTGCATGTATCATGGCGGATATTAAAGTGACTCACTCGATGTTGTTCGTCTGGTCCAGCTGACCGGGGACTTTTGCTGTCGATTTTGGGTAAGCACTCTACTTATGTCAAAATAGCTTGTCTCCAAATTCCATATTTTGCAGCTTTAATTCACTTTCATGGCTTCAGTCTGCTCCAACGTCTCACCACCTTTGTGCTCGCTTCTAGAAACAGCAATTCATCCTCCATGAATTCAGATTGAAAAAGAAAACGTTGTAAATTCTGATTTGTCCAAAAATAGTTGTCTTTGTTGTTTGTTACCAAGTCTGCCATGATTAGAAAACACAGAAGCGTTTTGTTTCCGGAAATAGGAACACACTGGAAGTCATAAAATGAGCAAAATACGGTAAATATCGAACATATTACCCATCCTTATGAAGGTGTCTGTTACAACGTTATATATACTTGCAGTGTCTGTTACTACATTATATATATACTTGCAGATTGTATTTAAAAGATATTACATATTGTTATGGAGGTGTCGGTTACTACATTTTATATATATATATATATATATATACACACTTGCAGTGTGTGTATATTGTACATATTACATATTGTTATGAAAGTGGCTGTTACTATATTATATATATACTTGCAGTGTGTATATTGTACATATTACATATTGTTATGAAGGTGTCTGTTACTACATTATATATATACTTGCAGTGTGTATATTGTACATATTACATATTGTTATGAAGGTGTCTGTTACTACATTATATATATACTTGCAGTGTGTATATTGTACATATTCCATATTGTTATGGTGTCTGTTACTACATTATATATATACTTGCAGTGAGTATATTGTACATATTACATATTGTTAGAAAGGTGTCTGTTTCTACATTATATATATATATATATATATATATATATATATATATATATTTTGTGGAGTCCCACTCAAGCACCGCCGAACGGGTAGGCACCTCACAGGGGAGGAGCCAGGACATGGAGGCAGAGTGGAACACAGAGGACAACGCCCCAGCCTTGGCCAGGTGGGGCACAGCTACAAACAGTTCTTAACTCATTCAGGTCTGGCTCTCCTCTGTGTCAAGGCAGGTGCATCAAACGGTAAGTGAGACATCCACTATTTCCCAATTAATGACATTTGGGAAATGTTTTCTGATGTTATGTTTTCTCTTGTTTGATAGGGAATTAACTATGACAAGTAAAGTGTGCTGTGTGCAGGATTGAGAGAGCCCCGGATGGGAGGTATTTGTGTGTTAATGGACACTTTAAGTTTGATTATTCCACACCGTGCCCTTCCTACAAAGACTTGTGCAATAATTGCCCTTTTCGGCTTTGTGCAAACACACTCCTGTGTCTTGGTGAGAATCAGGTGCCACTAATATATATATATATATATATATATATATATATATATATATATATATATATATATACATACAGTGGGGCACAAAAAAAAGTATTTAGTCAGCCACTGATTGTGCAAGTTCTCCCACTTAAAATGATGACAGAGGTCTGTAATTTTCATCTCAGGTACACTTCAACTGTGAGAGACAGAATGTTAAAAAAAATCCAGGAATTCACATTTTAGGAATTTTAAAGAATTTCTTTGTAACTTATGGTGGAAAATAAGTATGTGGTCAACCATTCAAAGCTCTCACTGATGGAAAGAGGTTTTGGAAAGAATGAATGGGGCCATGTATCGTGAGATTTTGAGCCAAAACCTCCTTCCATCAGTGAGAGCTTTGAATGGTTGACCAAATAATTATTTTCAACCATAATTTACAAATAAATTCTTTAAAATGTATTTATCATTTATAATTCCTACAATGAATTATGAATTATATTTATTTAGCGCTTTTCTCTAGTGACTCAAAGCGCTTTTACTTTGTGAAACCCAATATCTAAGTTACATTTAAACCAGTGTGGGTGGCACTGGGAGCAGGTGGGTAAAGTGTCTCACCCAAGGACACAACGGCAGTGACTAGGATGACGGAAGCTGGGATCGAACCTGGAACCCTCAAGTTGCTGGCACGGCCACTCTACCAACCAAGCTATACCGCCCCTATGTTAATTCCTGGATTTTTTTTTTTTTTCACATTAAGTCTCTCAGTTGAAGTGTACCTATGATAAAAATTACAGACCTCTTTCATCGTTTTAAGTGGGAGAACTTGCACAATCGGTGGCTGACTAAATACTTTTTTTGCCCCACTGTGTATGTATGTATATATATATATATATATATATATATATATATATAAATATATATATATACACACACATACTTTCAGTGTGTATATTAAACATTTCATATTGTTGTGAAGGTGTCTGTTACTACATTATATATATACACTTGCAGTGTGAATATTGTACATATTGTTATGAAAGTGTCTGTTACTACATTATATGATGGTCCTGGTTAGCGCCTTGCATGAATGTGGAGGTACTGTCAAAGTGCTTTAGGTTCCTTAAAAAAAAGGGGTAGAAAGGTGCTGCACAAGTACAACCATTTACCATATATATCTGCAGTGTGTATATTGTACATATTACATATTGTTATGTGTCTGTTACTACGTTATATATATACTTGCAGTGTGTATATTGTACATATTACATATTGTTATGAAGTTGTCTGTTACTACTTTATATATATACTTGCAGTGTGTATATTGTACATATCACATATTGTTATGAAGTTGTCTGTGACTACATTATATATATACTTGCAGTGTGTATATAAAACGTTGGAGGGTTTTGAAGACTTTCACAAAGCTACAACGGTGACTCATCAGTCACATCTTTCAAGCGATTTCTATCTTTAAAATCCTAAAAAAAAAAATTTAAAAGACGTGTGTTCTTGTCTCTCATAATGATTGTGAACGATAGGCAAATTTCCAAAAAAAAGGTGAAGTTCCCCTTTAAGAAACGACTGACTCACACATGTTGGACACTTTGACATTTTAAGGGCAACGTGTTTCCACTCGGTTGCGTTGCCAAGAGTGACAGGAGGTCCAGTCCACTCTGATGTGAAAATAACCAGCTATTCCTTATCACCGGTCAACACATTACTCATTTTGATAAAACCCAGCTGACTCTCTGATGCATCTTGATTATTGTCACTTTAGCCATATGGCACTGAGCTGCTAGGACAGATAACAGAGATGTAAGGATAGTTGCAAACTAAACTAAGATGTTTTAAATCCCTTTTCTTAGCACCAATCATTTTTTTGGTCCTCTCATACTTCTCCCTTTAGAATTACCCTCCCTTTTTCTAGACCGGTTTTTGGCAATATATTTTATCCAAAATTACCAAATATATATATATATATATATTTTTTCATCACAAGTGAAAGAATACTGTAAATTTCGGACTATAAACCGCTACTTCTTCATGCAAAGCCACTGAAAAGGTGTGCTTTTGTTTTTGCTATGGCGCCATCTTTTGGACAAGTGCGCTCACTGCAGGTGCTGCTGGGTTAGTCTCTACAGTGTTTGCTGCTGTTTACAGCCTTAAACCGGAAGTACAAGTGCTGTTTTGTCTTTTCCATTTATCATTCCAAGCAACTTTTGTAAGTTTTAGAAATAAACTAAAACAATTCTTACTTACTTAATTGTCCCATGTGTGATGTCTGTAGGAGTGATTTCATGCATATTTGTACGTGCTACTGTAATTTAGCCTTGTTAGCATTAACTTCTACTAAAACGTTTACAAGTCTCTATTAGTATTATAATAATAATAATAATAAATTGTATTTGTAAAAACACTTTACACTGAGTAAACCTCAAAATGCTACAATGTATTAAAAAAAAATAAGATAAGAAAAAAAAAATAACTAGAACAGCCTGACAGCTAGAACTATTATGTATTTATCTAAAAAAGGCTTTTTTAAAAAGGTTTTTTTTTAGCCTTTTTTTAAAAGCATCCACAGTCTGCAGTGCCCTCAGGTAGTCAGGGAGAGCGTTCCACAGACTGGGATCGGCGGAGAAGAAAGCCCGGTCTCCCATTGTTCGTAGCTTTTTTCCTCTGAGGTTGGAGGAGGTTAGCCTGTCCGGAGCGGAGATGTCGTGTGGAGGATTTGGGGGTGAGTAGTTCTTTGTGGTAGAGGGGGTCATTTCCATGGAGGCACTGGTGCCTCCATTATTACTTTGCAGTGGCATTATTTTTGTATTGCTTCAGGTAAATTTACCGAAATGTCACCCTGGAGTTATTGAGTCTGTTTAGCTGACTGGAGAGCTAGCTTAGGAGCTAATGGTTTGTTGACGATGACTTCTGTTTTGTTTGATCAGCCATTTTACTGCCGTGTTACTGCAATTGACGTGACACCACTTGGAAACAGTTAGGGTATGTAAATAAACATTTACGGGAACTCGTGTAAATAACTAATTTCGCAAAATACATATCTGCAGTTTATAATCTGGTGTGGCTAACATATGGAAAAATATATTTATTCTCAAATCTAGTGGGTGTGTCTTATAAATCGGGTGCGTTCCATATTAAAAGACGGAACGGCATTGTACTTGTGGTTCAAAGCTTTAAACAGCAAGTGAGCTAACTCGTCCGAAAGTTGACGCCGTAGAACAAATTATAACACACCAATTTAGTGTCTTTGCATGTGTTTTGTGAGAACTATTTGCATTACGGCCGTCAGCGGAGAAAAATCCATGAATCCACCGCATCGTTTCTTAAGCCGCAGGGTTCAAAACGTAGGAAAAAAGTAGATTGGCTCAGTAACTCTAGCCGTACCTTTTGACATCTCTGTGGACGTGATGGTTGCTGTGCAAATAATCCAAACCTCTCGCTGTGCCGTTAGCTATCAAGCACCTTTGTTTCCAGGACAGAGGAAGACTTCCTTCCTAGAGGAAACACAGGAACCGTGAAGAAGGCGAAGACTAATGGTGGAGAATCAGACTGAGGAGGCGGCGCTCACCAAACATGCCAGTCTGTCCAGCAGAGAACCGTTGGCCATGAAGGCGTACACCAAACACGGGTACTGCCCATCACAGGAGTATCCCACCATGTCCACCAGGTTCTCATGTTTCAACCTGATGAAATACAAGTAAGATTAATGTCAGAATAATTGTATCTTTGTGTTTCAATGAGTTCCCGGCGAGCAGACAAGAGCTGTCTTTAATCCTACCAAGAAGAAGGCTTGTAAAACTCCACTGTGTAGGACGGGAAGCAACATGAAGGTGTTCTGTTTCTTTCATGTATTTTTAATCAACTGAAAGATTTTGTCTTGACACAAGAATTACAAAGCAAAGAGGAAGCAGGACCAGACTCCCCTCAAGGCGACCTCTTTGAACTCTTTTACGACCTTTTCTGTGAACTGTTTACGACCTTTTTTTTAACTGTTTTGTAACCAAAGGCGATGGTTGTTTACGACCCCCTCCCTTAGAAACAGCTGTTGCCATGTATTCGGGGAAAGTCCAAATAAATGAGGTGGCTTACAACCTTTTGTCAGAGCGTGCTGAGACACTGTACAAGGGCATAGTGTCCAGGCGTCTTACCTCAAATTTAGCCAAATTTATTTCTGTCTGTTTAATTCTTTGCTTCTTGTCTAGTTTAATAGATGTCATCAGTGTTGGAACCTGACAATTAAGGTCTTGTTTCGCCACCTTTTCTGTCAAGCCACTTACACTTTCAGCGCCTCGACCTCTTGGTTGAACTGAGTTTGCAGCTCCTCAGGTGAGACGTCGTCTACCTACAGACAGCACACCAGTCACACACAGGCAGCACTTTGGGGACATGACCTTTGACTCACTGGGTTGAGCTTTTTTACCGCCACAGCTTTGTCGCCAAGGAGGCCTTTGAAGACGGTCCCGAAGCCTCCTTCTCCCAGCCTGCGGCCGCCGGCCGACACGGGACGCTCATCAAAGTTTCCGGTAATGTTCATCAGCTGGTTGTATGAGAAACTGGTGAAACCTGAGGAATGGCAGCAGCAACACCACTTTAGTTTGGAGTTCACTACTGCCACCTGTCCATAGAATGTTGGAAACTGTCGCCATCGCAAACCTCTTTAGACTCTCATTCAGATTTTGTTTACCTCTGCATGCACTTTAAAATGTCTGTGGCTCCACTCAGCTGTGTGAAAGTCCTGCGTGTTTACCATCAACAGTTAATGCTGACCTTATTGCTAATCCATCAGTTCTGTTGCTGCTGTGTTGGAGCAATTGTTGACTTTCTAAACCAGGGGTCCCCAAACCCTTTAACTCAGGGGCCACATTTGGTTAAAATAATTTGACCTGGGGCCGGGCTGTATATAAACCCAAAAGCTGTAAATTTGGAACATTGTTTTAATGGTAAATAAAAATAGAATACAATGATTTGTAACTCATTTTCAACTTACCGGTATATTCAATTGAATAGACTGCAAAGACAAGATATTTAACGTTCAAACTTGAAAACTATTATTAGCTCATTTGGAATTTGATGCCTGCAACATGTTTAAAAAAAGATGGCACAAGTGGCAAAATAGACTGAGTAAGTTGAGGAAGTGAAGTGAAGTGAATTATATTTATATAGCGCTTTTCTCAAGTGACTCAAAGCGCTTTACATAGTGACACCCAATATCTAAGTTACATTTAAACCAGTGTGGGTGGCACTGGGAGCAGGTGGGTAAAGTGTCTTGCCCAAGGACACAACGGCAGTGACTAGGATGGCTGAAGCGGGAATCGAACCTGCAACCCTCAAGTTGCTGGCACGGCCACTCTACCAACCGAGCTATACCACCCGGAGGAATGCTCATCAAACAATTTTTGGGGAACATCCCACAGGTGAACCGGCTAATTGGGAACAGGTGGGTGCCATGATTGGGTATAAAAGCAGCTTCCATGAAATGCTCAGTCAAAGGTCAAATACAAATAAGGCAATAAGAGAAGTATGCAACCCTTTTCTTTTCTACAGTAAATCTGTACAGCAGATATGATCATCCATAGCAACAATAAGATTTGCCTAAAGGGCACAAACAAACATATTTATCCATCCATCCATTTTTTACCGCTTATTCCCTTTGGGGTCGCGGGTGCGTATCTCAGCTACACACACATACACATATATATATATGTATATATATGTATATATATATATATATATATATATATATATATATATATATGGGCTGTAGTGTGGCTACCACCGTTTTACAGTAACTACATATCTATAGTTAATAATTATATCAGAGCCACCTTGTTTATGGGTTGGTTCACTCTCCTCCAGTTGGATGCGTGGTTGTGGCTCAGCAGGCGCTAACTCGGTCTTCTCCGTCTCATTTAGCTTCCTGGTTGGAGAAGTTGGAAGGCTGCTGTGTGTTTGTGTTGCAAAAGAGGCACGGGTCACCTCCATAGAAACATCCTCGTCCACTGTAAGTGAACAAAAACACTTTTAATCGACCATCAGTGATGTCATGCACTGATATGCTTCCATGGTAGATTAGTAACATAGGAAATAAGTTTGCAAAAACAACTATAGATGTGTGATTATAGGCCACAATGTACCCCACAGAGCATTTTTAAACTGATTATGCAAAAAAAAAAAAAAAAAAAATATATATATATATATATATATATATATATATACACACACACATATAGATATTAATAAGCCATACCAGGTAAGAGCACACTAGCAGCTGCCAATAACTTGTGGCTCTTGAGGATGTCCACAAGTTCTCCCACCGTGGAGTTGGACACGCCCCAGTCGTACAGCAGCTCCACTGTGGGACTCTTCCCCTGTGAGACCAGGCTCTCAAATCTCCTGCAAATGAACATACAAAATACTGTACATAACTTGTAGGATGCATGTTAAAAGATAACAACGGCAAAGGTTTAAAGAACTAGGGTCACACTAAAAAGGAAGGAAAATAATGATCAATTAAATTAAAATACATAATGGGTTAGTTTATTAGTACTCAAAGGTAAACTTGTTTTGCAGCCAGCAAAAATCGGGACATCCATTAAACATACAGGAAAAAGCAAATAAATATATATATATATATACATTAAAAAAAAAAATTAAAAAAAAAAAAAATATATATATATATATATACAAAATAAAAATCATTGTGGTTGGAGTGTCCGCCCTGAGACTGGAAGGTCGTGAGTTCAAACCGAGTCATACCAGAGACTATAAAAATGGGACACATTGCCTCCCTGCTTGGCACTCAGCATCAATGGTTGGAATTGTGGGTTAAAACACCAAATGATTCCCGAGCGCGCCCACCGCTGCTGCTCACTGCTCCCCTCACCTCTTAGGGGTGAACATGGGGATGGATCAAATGCAGAGGATAATTTCACCACACCTAGTGTGTGTGACAATTGTTTGGGTAGAAAATGGATGGATGGAGGTGTATAAATAATATAATTTGTAATAATATTTGGAGATTAATCAATCATATTATTCGTACTCGACAGTAAACGTGTTTAGCATTAAGCAAGGACATTCATTTGGAGAAAAAAAATATTCATATATATATATGAATATATATATATATATATATATATATATGTATATGTATATGTAGCGTGAAAATCAGAGTTAAATGTCAAATGTAAATAGATGACCCAAATTGGATTCATTGGTCTTATATTAAAAAGTTAAAGTACCAATGATTGTCACACACATACTAGATGTGGCGAATAAGATCAATAGTCTTTCCATCCATCTATCCATTTTCTACCGCTTGTCCCTTTCGGGATCGCGAAGGTGCTGGAGCCTATCTCAGCTGCATTTGGGCGGAAGGCGGCGTACACCCTGGACAAGTTGCCCCCTCATCACAGTCAATAGTCTTTATAATAATGTTAATGCTAATACATCACAATAAATAATAAGAATGGAAATAAGAAAGGATAATGCAAGTATAAAGTAGACTAAAAATGTACCACAGTAGCAATATAACATATATCCATCCATCCATCCATTTTCTGCCGCTTATTCCCGTTCGGGGTCGCGGGGGGCGCTGGCGCCTATCTCAGCTACAATCGGGCGGAAGGCGGGGTACACCCAGGACAAGTCGCCACCTCATCGCAGGGCCAACACAGATAGACAGACAACATTCGCACTCACATTCACACACTAGGGCCAATTTTAGTGTTGCCAATCAACCTATCCCCAGGTGCATGTCTTTGGAAGTGGGAGGAAGCCGGAGTACCCGGAGGGAACCCACGCATTCACGGGGAGAACATGCAAACTCCACACAGAAAGATCCCGAGCCTGGATTTGAACCCAGGACTGCAGGACCTTCGTATTGTAATAAATAAATATTATGTATACAGTATGTCAGTATGTCTATCTGTGTTGGCCCTGGGATGAAGTGGCAACTTGTCTAGGGCGTACGCTGCCTTCCGCCCGAATGCAGCTGAGATAGGCTCCAGCACCCCCCGCGACCCGGAAAGGGAAAAGTGGTAGAAAAAATAGATGGATGAGTATACAGCACCTATGAGAATAAAGTTCAGTTTTTTCGTCAACAAAATATGACTTTTTTGGGGGGCAAATTTTTTACTTTTTTCGTTGAAATATTTTGCCCCTTTTGTCTTTGTTTTGTTCAAGATAGATAGTAATAGAATATCAAATTTTAAGTTGTTACATCTTAAAGTTCCTTTAAAATGTTCTGATTAAATTATTTAAAAAAACACAAACCACATCCAGCTGAATAATCACTCGCCATACAGCAATATTACCTGACCGCATCTATGTTAGCTACCTCTTACTGTTTATAATATATCTTTTTTGTTGGATCTGCTCTTTATTTATTTATTTTTTTTTTTTGCCACAGCTGTTACATATACTGTAATATTGCACATGGTAATTGGGATTTGTTAAAGGCCTACTGAAACCCACTACTATCGACCACGCAGTCTGATAGTTTATATATCAATGATGAAATATTAACATTGCAACACATGCCAATACGGCCTTTTTAGTTTACTAAATTGCAATTTTAAATTTCCCGCGGAGTTTCCTGTTGAAAACGTCGCGGAATGATGACGCGTGCGCGTGACGTCACGGACTGTCAGGAAATATTAGCGCACCACCATTTGCGGCTAAAAGTCGTCTCTTTTCATCGCACGATTAAACAGTATTCTGGACCTCTGTGTTGCTGAATCTTTTTCAATTTGTTCAATTAATAATGGAGACTATAAAGAACAATGCTGTTGGTGGAAAGTGGCGTTTCTTTGTTTTCAACACAAAGCGGTCAAGCGAACATGTTTCTCTACGTCAATCAGCATGTTTTTGGATGGGAAAATTGTGATGTATATCTTACCGGAGACACCATTGGATTATTCATCCTCCTGCAGTAGCTGTTTAAAAGGCAGCTGTGTGCTTGGCTCCTCGGCTTCTCTCTGAGACACTGCGTGTTCACCGCAGCCCTCCGACCTCGAGGTATGTCTTTACAATCTCACTAAAACACTATTAAAACAATAAGCAGATAAGGGATCTTCCAGAATTATCCTAGTAAATGTGTCTAATTACATCTGAAACGCTCACTCTGCCGCCGCCCGTAGCCGTCGCTTTTTATTTTATTTTATTTTATTTTTTTCTAGTCCTTTGCTATCATATAATCATCCACAAATCTTTCATCTTCGCTCAAATTAATGGGGAAATTGTTGTTTTCTCGGTTCGAATAGCTCTTGCTGCTGGAGGCTTCCATTAAAAACAATGTGAGAACATGAGGTGCCGTCACCCTTGTGACATCATGGTCTGCAAATTCCAGTAAAGGCAAGGCTTTTTTATCAGCACCAAAAGTTGCGAACTTTATCGTCGATGTTCTCTACTAAATCCTTTCAGCAAAAATATGGCAATATCGCGGAATGATCAAGTATGACACATAGAATGGACCTGCTATCCCCGCTTAAATAAGAAAATCTCATTTCAGTAGGCCTTTAAATATTGTATATATTGTATAAAAATACAATATAATATTAATTCATTCATTTTCTACCGCTTGTCCCTTTTCAAATTGTCGAACAGTTTTAGAACAACATTTTTCAACGAGCTATTGCAAGGAATTTAGGGATTTTACCATCTATGGTCCATAAAATCATCAAAAAATTCAGAGAATCTGGAGAAATCGCTGCACGTAACCAATGATATTACGGACTTTTGATCCTTCAGGCGGTACTGCATGACATCAGTGTGTAAAGGATATCACCACATGGGCTCAGGAACACTTCATTAAATCACTGTCAGTAACTACAGTTGGTCGCTACATCTGTAGGTGCAAGTTCAAACTTTACTATGTAAAGCCAAACCCATGTATCAACAATATCCTGAAACGCCGCCAGCTTGGCTGGGCCCAAGCTCACCTAATATGGACTGATGCAAAGTGGAAAGGTGTTCTGTGGTCTGACGAGTCCAGATTTCATATTATATTTGGAAAATGTGGACGTGGTGTCCTCCAGAACAAAGAGGAAAATAACCATTCGGATTGTTACAGGCGCAAAGTTTAAAAGCCAGCGTCTGTGATAGTAAGGGGGTGTATTAGTGCCCAAGGCATGGGTAACTTACACATCTGTGAAGGCACCATTAATGCTGAAAGGTCCATACAGGTTCTGGAGCAACATATGTTGTCATCCAAGCAACGTTATCATGGACGCCCCTGCTTATTTCAGCAAGACAAGTGTTACAACAGCGTGGCTTTGTAAAAAAAAGAGTGCGGGTACTTTCTTGGCCTGCCTGCAGTCCAGACCTGTCTTCCATCCAAAATGTGTGGCACATTATGAAGCGTAAAATACGACAGCAGAGACCCTGGAACCTGAACGACTGAAGCTCTACTCTAAACAAGAATGGGAAAGAATTCCACTTTCAAAGCTTCAACAAATAGTTTCCTCAGTTCTCAAACGTTTATTGAGTGTTGTTAAAAGAACAAATGATGTAACACAGTGGTGAACATGCCCTTTCCCAACTACTTTGGCTCGTGTTGCAGCCATGAAATTCTAAGTTAATTATTATTTGCAAAAAAAAATAAAGTTTATGAGTTTGAACATCAGATATCATGTCTTTGTAATGCATTCAACTGAATATGGGTTGATAAGGATTTGCAAATCATTGTATTCCGTTTCTATTTACATCTAATACAATTTCCCAACTCATATGGAAACCGGTTTGTATTTATTTCAGTAATTGTTTCAATCATTTATAGCTGAAGAATCGTAGTTGACAACAGATGGATGGATAGAAATAATAAATGAAGACATTAGATATATAGATAAATAGAAATAATGAATGATGACATTAGATAAATAAAAAAAAAAATGATGTAGATGACATACTTGACATGATGCTGAGAGTACCTAAAGTCGCCATCTGACTTCCGGATGGACGTGATGACGTCTTTCCATCGGTCCTGTGGGTCTAAAAAGTCGGCCAACCTGCAAAGCAAACTGTAGCGTAGTTTACGAATATAAGTAGAAGGCGTCACCGAGTTATTTGACATTCTGTCATCAATTCAATTAACTCAATGAGTGTTTACGTCTTATTTCTACGCTGACATGTTTTTAAGCAGCAAGTCCATCAAACGTGTGTTCTTCTTTTTCCCATATTGAGCAACTTCCTCAAACGCAACACTCGCTCCTCCTCTTCCTACGCCATGCGGAAATAAGCAAAAACCGTGACATTAAATGCATATTCTGCTCCTTGTCGTGCCCTGAAATTCATTGTAAGTCGAACTTCTTGTTGTTTTGTTTGAGTTTGGTGCTTCTGTTGGTTTTAAAAAATAAAATCAGCGGCAACAAGTGAGTTATGTGTCACAGCGTCACAGTGACACCAAATGGGTGGCTTTGGAATTACACCCATCAACAGCAGACTCAAGTCTTGTTATATTACGTTGTTTTCAAAAAAATGTTAAACAAGTGGATAGGTTGATTGGCAACACTAAATTGGCCCTAGTGTGTGAATGTGAGTGTGAATGTTGTCTGTTTATCTGTGTTGGCCCTGCGATGAGGTGGCGACTTGTCCAGGGTGTACCCCGCCTTCCGCCCGATTGTAGCTGAGATAGGCGCCAGCGCCCCCCGCGACCCCAAAAGGGAATAAGCGGTAGAAAATGGATGGATGGATTAAACAAGTATCCTAAGTCCCACAATAGAATATTGGCATCCATCTAGCCTTTATTAAATTTGAAAGTTATTATTAGGTATAGGATATCGTATAAGGGTGAATTGTTTATTCCAAGTTTGGGGTCAAGATGGTGTCAGCTCTGGGAAAGAAGCTGTCTCTGAGTCTGGTTGTTCTGGCTCTGATGCACCTGTAGCACCTGCCCGATGGTAGCAGGTCGAACAGGTGGAAGCCCGGGTTTGTGTTGTCCTTGGTGATGTCTTTTGCTCTGTTGAGGCAACGGGAGTTGCGTAAATCCTTCAGGAAGAGATAACTGATGATTTTTTTGTGCAGAGTTTATGACATTTAGTGTTATGTTTTTGTTTGTTTGCACTGTAGTGATTTTCCCTACCCAACAATGTGACCTGTAAATAGTTCTGGTACCTGCAAGGTGTTATTACTTTTGTACAATTCCATGTGGGAACATACCTGAACCTGATTTTTTTTTTTGGGCCCTGGAAATGGAACAAACGTGTACCTTGGAGTCCAATGATTACAGTGGGGCAAAAAAGTATTTAGTCAGCCACCGATTGTGCAAGTTCTCCCACTTAAAATGATGACAGATGTCTGTAATTTTCATCAAAGGTACACTTCAACTGTGAGAGACAGAATGTGAAAAAAAATCCAGGAATTCACATTGTAGGTATTTTAGATAATTTATTTGTAAATTATGGTGGAAAATAAGTACTTGGTCAACCATTCAAAGCTCGCACTGATGGAAAGAGGTTTTGGCTCAAAATCTCACGATACATGGCCCCATTCATTCTTTCCTTAACACGGATCAATCGTCTGTCCCCTTAGCAGAAAAACAGCCCCAAAGCATGATGTTTCCACCCCCATGCTTCAAAAAATAACTCGTATCCTAGCTATTTCACTGATAACAACCAAGGTAATTATAATATGAATAATGTTGTGGAGAGTTTTAACAGTTTCTTTGTAAATGTCGGATCATAATTGGCAGCCAAAATCCCTGATTATAGCAGCAATGAAATGGAGTCACTGATTGAAATGAATCCAATGAGTATGTTTCTGTTGGGAGTAACTGAAGAGGAAATAATAGATGTTGTTAATAATTGCAAAAATAAAACATCTACTGATTGTTTTGACATAGATATGACACTTGTGAAAAAAACCATACATTCCATCACCAAACCACTAACTTATATATTTAACCTGTCCTTCCAAACAGGACAATTTCCTAATAAAATGAAAATGGCAAAGGTAATACCAATATATAAAAATGGGAACAAACACATCTTCACAAACTACCGACCTGTCTCTTTGCTCCCGCAGTTTTCCAAAATCTTAGAGAAATTATATAACACTAGATTACAGAAATTTATAGATAAACATAAGATAATTAATGTAAGTCAATACGGTTTTAGGACAGCAAGGTCAACATCTATGGCAATAATTGATGCAGTAGAAGAGATAACCAATAGCTTAGATAGTAAGAAATATGCAGCTGGAATTTACATGGATCTGAGTAAAGCATTTGACACCATTAATCATCAAATATTACTGAAAAAATTATACAGATATGGAATAAGGGGAGTAGCTTTGACTTGCTATTTAACACAAAGACAGCAGTTTGTGAAGATGGGCGAGTTTACATCTGGGCATTTGGACATTGCTTGTGGGGTTCCACAGGGATCCGTTCTTGGTCCCAAGTTATTTAACTTATATATTAATTACATATTTAAAGTATCAAATGTATTAAAATTAGTCATATTCGCAGACGACAGTAATATTTTCTATTCTAACGATAATTATACACATTTTGTATCCACCCTAAATATTGAACTTGCAAAATTAAAAACATGGTTAGATATAAACAAATTATCCCTTAATTTAAAGAAAACAAAAGTTATGTTATTCGGCTATTCCAATCCAGGACCAGCAATAAATATAGATGGCGTGATTCTAGAAACGGTGTCAGAAATTAAATTCTTAGGAGTCACTATTGATAATAAATTAAGCTAGAAACCACACATAAGACATATACAAAGCAAATTCTCCAAAACCATCTCTATTATCAATAAATCCAAATCCTTCTTAAATTACACAGCTCTGCATTTATTATATTGTTCATTGGTCTTACCATATCTAAATTACTGCATAGAAATCTGGGGCAACAACTACAAAACTTCACTACATCCCCTGGTTACACTCCAAAAACGTGCAATAAGAATTCTACACAAGGTGGGATATTGTGACCACACAAATATTTTATTTTTACAATCTAAATTATTAAAACTGCCTGATCTAGTTGATTTTAATACAGCTCAATTATTATTTAAAGCAAACAAAAAGGTTCTACCTGCCAATATTCAAATACATTTCAAACACAGAGAAGGAGTTCATAATCTAAGGGGGTGTAGTATCTTTACTATTCCAACAGTAAGAACTACCAGGAAAAGTTTGTGTGTGTCTGTCCGTGGAGTGAAACTTTGGAACGGATTGGATGTGGGGCTCAAGCAATGTTCAAATATCCATCAGTTCAAAACAAGATACAAAAAAATGGTATGGGCAATGTATATGAATGTGAACATGGATGCCTAAGTGTTAAACTCCATCACTGGCTAATAATGATTATTGTTATTATTATTATTGTTGTTATTATCATCATCATCTTCATTATTTTATATGTATTATTGTCATCATTTATTGTCATTGCTATTGCTATTGTTCATATTGTTATTATTATTGTTATCATTATCGATATTATTATTGTTTAGTCATTGTTGATATTATCATTATTATTATTACTTCTATGACATCACCCAACTAGTTAAACTATATGAATTAGTATCAATGAGAGGAATACATTGAATTGTGTGTGTGTGTGTGTGTGTGTGTGTGTGTGTGTGTGTGTCTGTGTGTGTGTGTGTGTGTGTGTGTGTGTGTGTGTGTGTGTGTGTGTGTACACAAACAATCCTATATGCAATTTTGAGTAATACTAATTTTCTGCAAATGTAAAAACAAATATGAATTCTGACTAAAGAATTGGTGCCGATGGAAACCAAGAAAAGGGATTTGGGTACACTATCTGGAGTACAGGGCAGGCGAGTGGGGGATCTTATGTTCGTGGATAGCTCCTCTGGCACGGGGCTCCCCTCGTCTCTTTTAATGCGCAGCATAGGACACATAATAAGTACACTATCTGGAGTACAGGGCAGGCGAGTGGGGGATCTTATGTTCGTGGATAACTCCTCTGGCAGGGGGCTCCCCTCGTCTCTTTTAATGCACAGCATAGGACACATAGCAAGAGTGGTCCTCAGGTCCTGTTGATCAGGGGCAGTAGCTCCACAGCCACAGATCCACTATTAACCACTAATATCACAGTCAAAATGAAAGCTTGTTCTCATAGGCACCATAAACTGTTAATAATGTTTAGACAAAAGTGTATATTATATATACTATTATATATATTGTATTTATATAGGTGTGTGTGTGTGTGTGTGTGTGTGTGTGTGTGTGTGTGTATTTTGGGTATATGCATGTGTGTATGTATGTGATTGTGTGTGTATGTGTATATATGTATATATATATATATATATATATATATATATATATATATATATATTTATATATATATATATATATATATATGTATATGTATATATATGTATATATATATATATATATATATATATATAAATTGTATATATGTGTGTGTGTATATGTGTGTGTACATATGTATATATGTAAGTGTGTGTGAATTTAAATGTATTTTATATAGACAATATATAGCAGCAACCACTGAATTGAATTATATTATATATATTATTGTATTATATATTGTATATATATATTGTATATGTATAGGGGTGGGACCTAATAAGTTTACTTCTTCCCACTCCCTTTTGAGCCAATCTTGACATCTACAAAAGATTAGGCACATGTAAGGTTTTCAATGTAGGTGTAAAAATAATGTATCTATATATTTCTTTTGTATTTTATGTCATTCTCTTGTTTTGTTTGCATGGCTCAAAATAAACCCATTCATTCATTCATTCATTCATACAGTAGGTATGGTGTTCTTGAGACGCAACTCAGTATTCTTCTTCCTCCAAACAAGACGAGTTGAGTTTATATCAAAATGGATACATGGATGATACAGCAGAGCATTGGGAGAATGTCATGTGGTCAGATGAAACCAAAATAGAACTTTTTGGTATAAATAAGAATACTGAGTTGCATCTCAAGAACACCAGAAGTGAAGCATGGGGGTGGAAACATCATGCTTTGGGGCTGTTTTTCTGCAAAGGGGACAGGACGATTGATCCGTGTTAAGGAAAGAATGAATGGTTCCATGTATCGTGAGATTTTGAGCCAAAACCTCCTTCCATCAGTGTGAGCTTTGAATGGTTGAGCAAATACTTATTTTCCACCATAATTTACAAATAAATTCTTTAAAATTCCTACAATGTGAATTTTTTCACATTCTGTCTCTCACAGTTGAAGTGTAACTATGATGAAAATTACAGACCTCTGTCATCATTTTAAGTGGGAGAACTTGCACAATCGGTGGCTGACTAAATACTTTTTTGCCCCACTGTAAGTGTGTGCACTTCCAAAGGCCTTGACTCTTGGTTTTTCCGGTGGTGGAGCAGCAGGCAGGGTGTAGGAGGTAGGAGGCAAGGGAATAAGGAAGGATAAGGAGAGAAGTGCCCTGCAGCTCAGGAACAAGAGCAGAGGGAGGAGTAAGTGCCATAGTTGCTTAAATCAGCACAGGGGGAGGAATTGATCACAGGAAGTCATGGAGAAAAGTTATGGATGCCTGAACCGTCCAGTCATCATTTCACACTCTGCTTTTATTCAATCTTTTTCAAAAATCTTGGAAGTTTTCTTCTTTGAATTCAGAACACTAGCTTGCTGCTTTTGTTTGACATTATACTGTATCTCCATATTTTGCCCTATCCTTGAATGAACACTTGATGCATATAATCACAGCAGTGTGATGATTCTATGTGTCTACATTAAAACATTCTTCTTCATACTGCATTAATAATATATGCTCATTTTAAACTTTCATGCAGAGAGGCAAATCACAACTGAGTCAATTGACCAAAAGTGTATTTATTTAACATTTATTAAGCAGTGGCACAAACATTCATGTCATTTCCAAACGGAAAGTGCAAGATTGTCAAAGACATTTTAAAACAAGCTATGAGTGCACTTTTGTGCATGATGTCACTAAGATGACATATCAAAACAACTAAATTAAAGTGCACTTTTTGTACAGAACTGTCTGATTGTGTTGTTGACAAACCCCAAGATGCAGAGAAGGAGGCAGGCATTGCGTAAGAAAACATGATTTAATTAAACACTAAAACAAGAACAAACCAAAAGGGTACCAACAAAAGGCGCGCACAAGGCGGATAACAAACTTGGCTAAGAACAAAAACACTTACTGTGACACGACGGAACTATGGCATGAGCAAAGTGAACAGAAGTAGACAAAGCTACAAGCGACAAGACAGGTAGTGGTGACATCCACACTCCACGGCACGACAATAATCCAGCACTGACTGGAGGACAAAACAGGTAAAAATAGGAGCAGGCTGATTGACACCAGGAGTGGCCAGGTGCCAATCAGCCGCAGCTGAGGGGAAACAGTGCCAGGGAGAAAAACGGGAAACAGACAAAATAAGAGCGCTGACAGGAAATAAAGACAGGAAACAAAGACATATGCAGAGGAAAAACTAAGACATAGACTAAACTATCAGGGACAAGCCTGACAGTAGCCCCCCTTCCCATAACGGATACCAGACGTTCTTGAACAGGCCCCCCCCCACCCCCCCAAAATAACAGTCCAAAGTCACGGGAGGGTGGAGGAAAGACAAGGAGGTGGGCCGCCAGGCCAAGTGTCCCCGCAACCAGCGGGGAAGAGTCAGGTGGCGACGGCGAGTAGAACGCAGCTGCAATTGGCGAGGCCGTCGCCCATGAAATTACCACATCCCTGGCTGACAAGGGCGCCCTCTGCTGGCCTACAGGACAGGATAGTAGTGGCGCCCTCTGCTGGCCCACCGGACAGGATGGTGGTGGCGCCCTCTGCTGGCCCACCGGACAGGAGCGGGACCTTAAACCATACTTGCCAACGTTGAGACCTCCGAATTTGGGAGATGGGGGAGCGGCGGAGTGGAGGTGGGCCGGGTTGGGGATGGGGGGTGTATATTGTAGCGTACCAAAAAAGTTAGTGCTGCAAGGGGGTCTGGGTATTTGCTCTGTTGTGTTTTTGTTGTGTTACGGTGCGGATGTTCTCCCGAAATGTATTTGTCATTCTTGTTTGGTGTGGGTTCACAGTATGGCGCATATTTGTAACAGTGTTAAAGTTGTTTATACGGCCACTCTCAGTGTTACCTGTATGGCTGTTGACCAAGTAAGCCTTGCGTTCACTTGTTTGTGTGAAAAGCCGTAGATATTATGTGACTGGGCCGGTACATTGTTGGAGGAAAAGTAAAGGTGACGACAGGTTGTAGAGGACGCTAAAGGCAGTGACTTTAAGGCACGCCCCCCGTTATGGTCACTGAAAGTCAGTAGTCTCCCGGGACGTTCAGGACGGTTGGCTATTATGCCTTAAACACTGGTTGAGTGTGGCTGACACGGGCTTAGGGTAAATAATTATTCGTTTAAGGGGTTAAACGAGTTAGTGTAGACATGGAGTCTACACATGGAGGGTCCTCTGTTGTACTCATTATACTCTCTAAAAACATCCAGAAACTGCCAACAATATTCCATTTACATGTCGTGACCTGAAAATGAACCAAATATGAGTGATATTGTTATTACCAGCGCTGACGCAGGCGGACTATTTTAGCGACGCATTGAGAGCAGTGAGTGCTGTTGTTGACACATTGAGCCCATAGCTGCTTCTGCTTGCTCTCAAACTTTCTAAAAGTAAATTAAAGATTATAATTCATGCATCCTTCACCTGCTAGTAGACAAATGTGGCCGTGGACTGACAAGCGGGTCCACTTTCACATCCCCGATGTGTCGAAATAGACCCCACAAGACGCTTCCTGCAGGAACTTTTTTTTTTTTTTTTCACCCTTCATAGACTTAGACTTCCTTTTATTGTCATTCAGATTTGAATTTTACAGTACAGATAAGAACGACATTTTGTTGCATTAGCTTGTTGTATGTAGTGCAGGATAAAAGAGCAATAATTGAATTGAATTATATTTATATAGCGCTTTTCTCTAGTGACTCAAAGCGCTTTACATAGTGAAACCCAATAACTAAGTTACATTCACCAGTGTGGGTGGCACTGGGAGCAGGTGGGTAAAGTATCTTGCCCAAGGACACAACGGCAGTGACTAGGATGCGGGAATCGAACCTGCAACCCTCAAGTTGCTGGTACGGCCGCTCTACCAACCGAGCTAAGCCGCCCCATATATAAATAAAAATAAATCGTACGTTTGCATATGCATCCACGTTTATGGATGTATTTTATATTGTCTTTTTTTTTTTTTTAACCCTTCATGAGGATTTGATTGAATGCACCCCCATACATCACAGATGCTGGCTTTTGAACTTTGTGCGGAGAACAACCCGGATGGGTCTTTCCCTCTTTGTTCCGGAGGACACGACGTCCAAAAACTATTTGAAATGTGGACTCGTCAGACCACAGAACACTTTTACACTTTGCATCAGTCCATTTTAGATGAGCTCGGGTCCAGCGAAGCCGGCTGCGTTTCTGGGTGTTGTTGATAAATGGCCTTGGCTTTGCATTGTAGAGTTTTAACTTGGACTTAGAGATTTAGCGACCCACTGTCGTTACTGACAGTGGTTTTCTGAAGTGTTCCTGAGCCCATGTGATGATATCCTTTACACACTGATGAAGGTCCTTAATACCATGGCTTCCGTGCAGTGATTTCTCCAGATTCTCTGAACCTTTGGATGATATTACGGACTGTAGATGTTGAAATCCCTAAATTCCTTGCAATAGCTTGTTGAGAAATGTTGTTCTTAAACTGTTTGACAATTTGCTAGGCATTTGTTCACAAAGTGGTGACCCTCGCCACATCCTTGTTTGTGAATGACTGAGCATTTCACGGAAGCTGCTTTTATACCCAATCATGGCACCCACTGTGTCCAATTAGCCTGTTCACCTGTGAGATGTTCCAAATAAGTCTTCATCTAAACGGAATTATGTGAGCATCCCGTCGGTCGGCATCCCAGCGAGAGTGGAAATATTACAGTGTTTGTTTTAATTCTGGTTTGTTATTGTTAGTTTGTATGTTTAGCACCTAGCAATGCTGTGGATGCTATGGTGTCATAATGAAACGGCATCCGTCACACGGCTTCTAAAACCTATCGGTAGCTTGTGAGTTCATACCAAAGACTATAAAAATGGGACCTATTACCTCCCTGCTTGACGCTCCGCATCAAGTTGGAATTGGGGGTTAAATCACCAAGAATGATTACCGGGCGTGGCCACCGCTGCTGCTTACTGCTCCTCTCACCTCCCAGGGGGTGACCAAGGGTGATGGGTCAAATGCAGAGAGTAATTTCACCACACCGAATGTGTTAACTCAACTTTGTGTTCGGGCTAAAAAAAAAGGTCTTGAATCATAATAATTCTAAAAGTAATCATTGTTGGCTCCCACAAAGTCTGCTTGATTTGCATTGTTGTTGATGGGAAAGGGATCTATGTTTCCTAGCGCGACGTCACGCGACCACATGACCGGTTTCCTCATTATCTCTCAAAATGGCTTGGGGAATCTGTGAGATTGATACAATTTTAAATGTCTATATTAATTCTCAAACTTTGGAAGTCTTTTGGTGTCATAAATCAGACATATATGATTATAGTTTCAATATAGAGGGAACTTGTTTTTCCACTCTAGTGGTACTGTAAGTAGCTACAGAAAGCCCATGTAGTTTACCTTTGGCACCTATAGAGGGCAGTAGCTCACCAATCCTACTCAGTGTGTGCCAGCACAATCCACACATTCCACATTAAATATTATATGTCAACAAGAACCTCGACTGTGATTTTATATCCCTTCAAGTACATTCAAGGAAAGTATATAATTATATGTGTGGGTGTTAGAGGTCTAACAAATAGCTGTAGTTTATTTACGGTATGAGGCAACATAAACCGAAATTGGGTGAAATGTGAAAGAAGTTCTCGCTTCATTCCTCCAGTTTGGCTGGCAGCACATTTAGGGAGTATTTGTTGTGACTTTTACTGGCTGTTACATTGCATTGCACTCCAGTGGTCAGCAACACCCGTTTGATCGCAGGAGGCTGAGCCTCCTTTCACATTTACTCTCAAGTCTCCTGACTAAGCTCCCAAATTGTGTGTGCAACAGAGCGTACCACAGGGAAAAACTGATTCAAAAAAAATAAATGAAGGAAAATAACCCAATACTCTGAAACTTCCACTGCAGTATTTCATGGCAAAATTGCCCAGGCAAATACTGTATATGCAAAATGTGTGGAAATGGTAGTAACAAAAGATAGATGTTTTAAGTCATTAACATAAAAAAATAAGTTTATCAATGAACATTTTAGTACTAAAACCTTAATTGCACAATTGAACGACAAAACTCAAAACCAGTGAAGTTGGCAAGTTGTGTAAATGTTAAAAACAAAATTTCCAACCCCTTTTCAACTTATATTTAAGTGAATAGACTGCAAATACATCCATCCATCCATTTTCTACCGCTTATTCCCTTTTGGGGTGGCGGGGGGCGCTGGCGCCAATCGCAGCTACAATCGGGCGGAAGGCGGGGTACACCCTGGACAAGTCGCCACCTAATCGCAGGGCTTGGACTGCAAATACAAGATACTTAATGTTCAAACTGAAAAACACATTTTTATTTATTTTTTTGCAAAAAATCATTAACTTTGAATTTAATGGCAGCAACACATTGCAAAAAAGTGGTCACAGGGGCATTTTTACCACTGTGTTACATGGCCTTTCCTTTTAACAACACTCGGGAAACATTTGGGAACTGAGGAGACCTATTTTTTAAGATTTTCAGGTGGAATTCTTTCACATTCTTGCTTGATGTACAGCTTAAGTTGTTCCATAGTCCGGGGTCTCCGTTAGGCTTCATGTTGTGCCACACATTTTTAATGGGAGACAAGTCTGGACTACAGGCAGGCCAGTCTAGTACCCGCACTCTTTTTACTGTGAAGCCACGCTGTTGTAACACGTGGCTTGGTATTGTCTTGCTGAAATAAGCAGGGGTGTCCATGATAACGTTGCTTGGATGGCAACATATGTTCCTCCAAAACATGCATGTACCTTTCAGCATTAATGGCGCCTTCACAGATGTGTAAGTTACCCATGCCTTGGGCACTAATACACCCACATGCCATCACAGATGCTGGCTTTTCAACTTTGCACCAAGAACAATCCGGAGGGTTCTTTCCCTCTTTGCTCCGGCGGACACAACGTCCACAGTTTCCAAAAACAATTTGAAATGTGGACTCGTCAGGCCACAGAACACTTTTCCACTTTCCATCAGTCCATTTTAGATGAGCTCAGGCCCAGCGAAGCTGGCGGTGTTTCTGGGTGTTGTTGATAAATGGCTTTGGCTTTGCATAGTAGAGTTTTAACTTGCACTTACAGATGTAGCGACCAACTGTAGTTCCTGACAGTGGTTTTCTGAAGTGTTCCTGAGCCCAATTCTCTGAACCTTTTGATAATATTACCGTAGATGGTAAAATCCTTAAATTACTTGCAATAGCTGGTTGAAAAATTTAGCGGGGGTTGGGGGAGGCGGGGTTTGGTGGTAGCGGGGTAGTGTATATTGTAGCGTCCCAGAAGAGTTAGTGCTGCAAGGGGTTCTGGGTATTTGTTCTGTGGTGTTTATGTTGTGTTACGATGCAGATGTTCTCCCAAAATGGGTTTGTCATTCTTGTTTGGTGTGGGTTCACCGTGTGGCGCATATTTGTAATAGTGTTAAAGTTGTTTATACGGCCACCCTCAGTGTGACCTATATAATGGCTGTTGACCAAGTATGCTTGCATTCACTTGTGTGTGTGTGTGTGTGTGAGAAGTGAAGTGAATTATATAGCGCTTATCTCTAGTGACTCAAAGCGCTTTACATAGTGAAACCCAATATCTAAGTTACATTTAAACCAGTGTGGGTGGCACTGGGAGCAGGTGGGTAAAGTGTCTTGCCCAAGGACACAACGGCAGTGACTAGGATGGCGGAAGCGGGAATCGAACCTGCAACCCTCAAGTTGCTGGCACGGCCACTCTACCAACCGAGCTGTGTGTGTGTGTGTGTGTGTGTGTGTGTGTGTGTGTGTGTGTGTGTGTGTGTGTGTGTGTGATAGTCGCATATATCATGTGACTGGGCCGGCACGCTGTTTGTATGAAGGAAAATCGGACGTGACGACAGGTTGTAGAGGTCGCTAAAGGCAGCGGCATTAAGGCACGCCCCCGATATTGTTGTCCGGGTGGAAATCGGGAGAAATTCGGGAGAATGGTTGCTCCGGGAGATTTTCGGGAGGGGCACTGAAATGTGGGAGTCCCCCAAGAAAATCGGGAGGGCTGGCAAGTATGTATAAGGCGCACTGTCAAGGATTTGAAGTGCGCCTTACGGTCCAAAACATATGTGTGATGGCCTTCTCAATCTGTCGTGCGGGTTCCAAGGACCGTCAAGGAAGGACATAGCGGCGGCACGTTTAGACTTCTTTATTTTTTAATAAAGACTGCTTTTCAGCTGCTCCGTCTGCCGCTCGCTCTTCCGCTTGCCTTTCTACTTCGGCCGTCGTCGCCTCTCTCACGATTTCAGTCTCTCTTTCTCAGCGTCAGCTTCCCCCTGGCTCCTTCTCGTCACTCCACCTGTCTCCTTGACGTTTACGGTTGTTGCCCTTTTATACAATCCGATAGGATTACTCAATTGTCCCCAGGTGCGCGACCCACGCGCCTGATCTTCATTGCGCGTCACTCCCGGTGCTCCCGTCCACGCCTACTCGCCGCCATCTTGGGCCGGGCTGCGGCGTGTCCTGCCTCGCTGTCGTACTGCCGGCTCCGCCTCTCCACAATATGGTATTCACTTTAAGGAATGTGAGTCTTGAGGGCAACCTGTTTAAGGTTGAGGCTGGTACTGAACATCAATTCAAAAATACTAATTTTCTAAATTAAGCAGCGAATGGTAATGTAAGTACATTCTTCAAAATTAAAGGATAGGATAGGTCTTTATTGTCATTGCACAAGTACAACGAAACTTTGTTTTCATTACAAACCTGTCCAAGATTAGACAAACAAACAGTGTACAGGGTTACAGAACAAGAACGCTGATGGGTCGCCATAAGGCACCCTGTAAAAGATGGGAAAAATGTAAACGCTGGGGAAGGATGAGTAAAAAAATGCAATCTAGACTGGGCCCAGTCTGGAGTGGGAAAAAACCTCCATAGGAAAACACATATACATATTACAACATACATCTCGAGATATCTAGCAACAGAGGGAAGGTAGTTTAAGATCATGGTGGTAGGCCGCAGCTGTCAGGCGCTGACCATCCATTCATCACCCCTATGGGATTTGCGTTGAGGGCGTTGGGTTGGGGGGGAGGGTGGGATGTGTGTATGTGTGGCGTAAATTTTTTTGTGGATGTGTGTGTGTGTGTGTGTGTGAGCCCGTAGTGTGTCTCTGTTCCGCGGCCTTGATGCATTGTGCAGTCGCTAGTCCAAAATCAACAACAACAGGTGTGTTTCCATGAGAGACACGACAACAATCCAAGTTAGAACGATTTTGTATGCGAGTGAAAATAAAATTTTCTTTTCACTCTAAATTGTCTATGACTGGTCCTCAAACCTGCGGGGTGGACAGTCCGATGTAATCCACAGTTCTTCGCGCATCCTCCAATCATTTGTGGCAGCTTTGGGGTACTTTGAAGACTGCCAGCAACTTCCAATTTGT
>NC_084622.1:7296488-7328988 GCF_033978795.1 Nerophis ophidion
GTGCCTCTGACAAAACAATGCTGCTCCGTCACATAGCTCGCCAGTGTTTGGCTCCACCATCAGTGTGTATCCTTTTAACTCCAAGTGCTGTTTTCGGGACGAGGAGCTGATTGCTACACGCCGTAATTGCAGAGTAGATCAAACGCTGCAAGGGGATCGTCACGAGGCCGAGGACGCGGGACGAGCAAGTTCAGACCACGGTGAAGTTGGGACGACGACGTTTGACAATATCATTAGGACTCACAAGAAAGGGCCGCAAAACCGTTTGAACCATTTGTACAATGCAGGAAGTCCAGTAGGTACTAGTCACTGGTTACGGTCTTTAATGTACACTACACTGCAAAAAGTCAGTGTTCAAAAACAAGAAAAAAAAAAAATACAAAAGTTAGAACTATTTTACTTGAACTAAGCAAAATGATCTGCCTATAGAACAAGAAAATGTGGTTTGTCAAAACTTTCCAAAACAAGTAAAATCAGCTAATATATATATATATAACCCAAAAACACCTTGAAATAATTATTTTGTCACTAATAAGTGTACTTTTCTTGGTAGAAAAAAAAAAGAGACCTTTTTTCTCAATATGTTGAAAAATATTCTTAAATTAAGTAAATGCTAGTGCCATTATCTTGACATAATGATATGCGCTCGGCATTACGTTTCTTGAAACCAGCAAACTTATACTAAAAACTAATTTATTTTTCTTAATGGAAAGGCAACAAGTCAACCGCTTGTTACTCTCGGGGTCATCATCGCGCCAAGTGTGTGCTCTTTCAGTCAATTAGTGCGTGAGGAATATATATATATATATATATATATATATATATATATATATATATATATATATATATATATATATATATATATATATATATATATATATATATATATATATATATATATATATGTATATATATATATATATATATGTATATATATATATATATATAAATATATGTGTGTGTGTATATATATGTATATATGTGTTTATGTGTGTATATATATATATATACACAGTATGTATACATATATATGTATATGTGTGTGTATATATATATACATACTGTATATATATATATATATATATATATAAATATATATGTATATGTATGTGTATATACATATATATATATATATATATATATATATATATCTATATATATATATATATATATATATTTATATATGTTGTTACGCCTGTTCGGCATTGCGATGCCGGGTTCGATTCCCTCGAGGATGCGTCAAGTGAACACAGCAAAGGTAAGATATAAACAATTTATTTAACGAAAAGTATCTATGAAACAAAACACTGGTGGTAATAAAAGGCAAACCAAAGACGCTAGTATGAGAACTAGGTGATACAAAATACAAACTTAACTGACCCGTAGGTACAAAAGAGAAAACAAAACCTTCAGCATGAGAACTGGAATTAACAATGGCTAGCGTGAAAAGCTTAGCGAGAATATACATACATGAGAGTATTGCAGGCGTAACTCGTTGTGTGAAAAGCAAATCATGAACCCAGGCTGAACAAACAAAAGAGGACGGCTTATAAAGTGACGGTGATTATCTGTAGCAGGTGTGCGGGGCGTGAGCAGCAGGTGAACTGATGAGTAACCATGGTAATGAACAAAAACAGGAAATAAGCATGTTAAGCAGCAGAGTCAAATGAAAATGGAACAGAAACAACAATACTATGAGAAAATCCGTGTACGGATCTTAACATATGTGTGTATATGTCTCTCTCTCTCTCTCTCTCTCTCTCTCTCTCTCTCTCTTTCTCTCTCTCTCTCTCTCTCTCTCTCTCTCTCTCTCTATATATATATATATATATATATATATATATATATATATATATATATATATATGTGTGTGTGTGTATATACTGTAAATATATATGTATGTATATACTGTATGGATATAGACACATTTTTTTATTGTAATTTTGAAGAATTTACCTGAATGTGCATGAACTATTTCTGTTTAAAATAGTTTGAAATGTCACATGTTAAAAGTTTAAATTTTACCTGTCTGTTTACTATACTTAACCAACTGTACTACTATATGAGTACGTATTTTCTATTGTTTCATTGAAAATAAAACAGCAAAGTCCATTTGGCTGTCATCTGTTTTAATTATGAGACACAATTGTGTCGAAGTCATGATTTTTTTTGTTCATGCTTGAAATAAGAAATTATTTCTCTAAAAAAGTAGTTTTATACTTGTGAGTGTTAATGACAGCTTTGCAACACTTGATATTCTAGTTTCAATCATGTTTTACTCAATATAGGTCATCAAATCTCAGTAACAAGCTGTAATATCTTACTGAGATCATTTATGACCAAAACACTTAAAACAAGTAAAACACTAACCTAAAATCTGCTTAGTGAGAAGAATTATCTTATCAGACAGAAAATAAGCAAATATCGCCCTTATTTGAGATATTTAATCTTACTTAGATCTCAGTTTTTGCAGTGTAGTTATGGGCCTGCTGGACTGCAAGCGCCCATTCACATGCTGCTAAGCAGCCCATAATACTATTTCTCATACTTCAACTTGTATTATTATAGTTCCGCACGTTTCTTTTACGACTAATACGAGACGAACCGGACAAAAAAATCCCACATATGTTATATCGTCAAAAAGGCCTCGTTCGTGCCGGCGACGATACTTTAAGTTGGGAACATTTTGTGTAACCATGGCGACGGTTTTACGAAAACTAATCGCTATGGGCCCATCGATTGGCGGATACTGCCAGCATAGCTCAGCCATACTTTCACATAGCTCGGTGCTTAACATCTCATTTTGTTTACACACTTGTCTACTTTCACCCTGGCTAAAAAGTTTTTATGTCCAATGTTTGGTTTTGTCTTGAGGGCCATCGGAAGGAGGCGAGCGCCATCGGGGTTCCTTCATTAAAGGGGAACATTATCACAATTTCAGAAGGGTTAAAACCAATAGAAATAATTTCTTAGTGGCTTATTTTATTTTTCGAAGTTTTTTTCAAAATTTTACCCATCATGAAATATCCCGAAAAAAGGCTTTAAAGTGCCTGATTTTCGCTATCTGTAAATCCACCCATCCATTTTCCTGTGACGTCACATAGTGATTCCAATACAAACAAACATGGCGGATAGCACAGCAAGATATAGCAACATCAGCTCGGATTCAGACTCGGATTTCAGCGGCTTAAGCAATTCAACAGATTACGCATGTATTGAAACGGATGGTTGGAGTATGGAGGGAGATAGCGAAAACAAAATTGAAGAAGAAACTGAAGCTATTGAGCGAATAGCTATTGATGTAAAATGTGCGGACCAAACGATCGGGACTTTCGTATCTTGTGACACTGGAGCAACTTAAATCCGTCGATTGGTAAGTGTTTGTTTGGCATTCAATGTGGGTAGAGGGAAACGCTGGATGCAAATATAGCTGCAAATGTACATACTGCTAGCCTAAATAGCATGTTAGCATCGATTAGCTGGCAGTCATGCCGCGACCAAATATGTCTGATTAACACATGAGTCGATAACATCAACAAAACTCACCTTTGTGATTTCGTTGACTTTATCGTTGGAAATACATCTGCAGGATGTCCATACATCTCTGTGCCATGTCCGCCTTAGCATCGCCGGTAAAATGTGCAGACCAAACGATCGGGACTTTCGCATCTTGTGACACTGGAGCAACTTAAATCCGTCGATTGGTAAGTGTTTGTTTGTCATTAAATGTGGGTGGAGGGAAACGCTGGATGCAAATATAGCTGCAAATGTACATACAGCTAGCCTAAATAGCATGTTAGCATCGATTAGCTGGCAGTCATGCCGCGACCAAATATGTCTGATTAGCACATGAGTCAATAACATCAACAAAACTCACCTTTGTGATTTCGTTGACTTTATCGTTGGAAATGCATCTGCAGGTTATCCATATATCTCTGTGCCATGTCTGCCTTAGCATCGGCGGTAAAATGTGCAGACCAAACGATCGGGACTTTCGCATCTTGTGACACTGGAGCAACTTAAATCCGTCGATTGGTAAGTGTTTGTTTGGCATTTAATGTAGATGGAGGGAAAGGCTGAATGCAAATATAGCTGCAAATGTACATACAGCTAGCCTGAATAGCATGTTAGCATCGATTAGCATGCCTTGCTAATACGTAAATCAACTTGAATCCGTCCCTGATCGTGTTGTTCACCCTCCGACAACACACCGACGAGGCATGATGTCTCCAAGGTACGGAAAACAGTGGAAAAAACGGAAAATAACATAGCTGATTTGACTCGATGTTTATAATGTGTTTGAGAAAATGGCGGATTGACTACCTAGGTGACGTCACGTTGTGACGTCATTGCTCCGACAGCAAATAATAGAAAGACGTTTAATTTGCCAAAATTCACCCATTTAGAGTTCTGAAATCGGTTAAAAAAAGCTGGGTTTTTTTCTGCAACATCAAGGTATGACGTTTACATAGGTCTGGTAATAATGTTCCCCTTTAAAACGAATCCTACATAAACTGCTGTCATTGTCTAATTACATGAAGTCACGTGACAGCCCCTCCCCTCAGGTATCTGAGAGTATGGTGTTTGTACAGGACCGTAACCAACACTTTAATGGGCACACAACATAGGCCCCCCCGCCCCACATTTAACGTGCGTTAGCTGCCTACTACTCTGACTTAGTTGGATGAATGTGAAATAAAGGAGGTAAATAACATTAAATATTAACTGTTGACTTTATGACATGAATGCTAATGCTAACAAGCTAATGCTAAAGCCGATGTGTTTGTGTTGTCGGCGTGAGAAAAACACTGACATTTATTATTTATATATTATTATTTACAGGTAACACTAGCATTTATTATTTATATATTATTTACGGATAAACACTGACGTTTATTATTCATATATTGTTATTTACAGACAAACACTAACATTTATTATTTATTATTATTTACAGGTAACACTAACATTTATTATTTATATATTATTTACAGATAAACACTGACGTTTGTTATTTATATATTGTTATTTACAGGTAACACTAACATTTATTATTTATATATTATTTACAGCTTAACACTGACGTTTATTGTTTATATATTGTGTATTTACAGACAAACACTAACATTTATTATTTATATATTGTTAATTACAAATAACACTGACATTTATTATTAATATCTTGTTATTTACAGATAAACACTAACATTTCTTATTTATATATTACTTACAGAAAAACACTGACGTGTATTATTTATATATTGTTATTTACAGATAAACACTAACATTTATACATACATATCGTTATTTACAGATAAACCCTGACATCTATTTATATATTATTTACTAATTAACAATAATATTTATACATATGTTATTTACAGATAAACACTGCCATTTATTTATATATTGTTATTTACAGATAAACACTAGCATGCATTATTTAAATGTTTTTTTAATTTACAGATAAACACTAACATGTATTCTTTATATATTTTTTATTTACAGATAAACACTGACATTTATTATTTATATATTATTTACAGATAAACACTGACATGTATTTTTTGCATATTGTTATTTACAGATAAACACTGACATTTATTTATATATTGTTATCTACAGATAAACACTAGCATGCATTATTTAAATGTTTTTTTATTTACAGATAAACACTAACATTTATTCTTTATATATTTTTTATTTACAGATAAACACTGACATTTATTATTTATATATTATTTACGGATAAACACTGACATGTATTATTTGCATATTGTTATTTAAAGATAAACACTGACATTTATTATTTATATATTACTTACAGAAAAACACTGACGTGTATTATTTATATATTGTTATTTACAGATAAACACTAACATTTATACATACCTATCGTTATTTACAGATAAACCCTGACATTTATTTATATATTATATACTAATTAACACTGATATTTATACATATATTATTTACAGATAAACACTGCCATTTATTTATATATTGTTATTTACAGATAAACACTAGCATGCATTATTTAAATGTTTTTTAATTTACAGATAAACACTAACATTTATTCTTTATATATTTTTTATTTACAGATGAACACTGACATTTATTATTTATATATTATTTACAGATAAACACTGACATGTATTTTTTGCATATTTTTATTTACAGATAAACACTGACATTTATTTATATATTGTTATCTACAGATAAACACTAGCATGCATTATTTAAATGTTTTTTTATTTACAGATAAACACTAACATTTATTCTTTATATATTTTTTTATTTACAGATAAACACTGACATTTATTATTTATATATTATTTACAGATAAACACTGACATGTATTATTTGCATATTGTTATTTACAGATAAACACTGACATTTATTATTTATATATCATTTCCAGATAAACACTGACATTAATTTATATATTATTTACAGATAAACACTAACATTTATCATTTAAATATTTTGTATTTACAGATAAGCCTAACATTTAATATTTATATATGTTCTTATTTACAGATAAACACTGATATTTATTATTTATATATTATTTACAGATCAACACTGGCATTTATTATTTATAAATTATTTACAGATAAACCTAACATTTAGTTTTTATATATTTTCTTATTTACAGATAAACACTAATATTTATTATTTATATATAATTTACAGATCAACACTGGCATTTATTTTTTATAAATTGTTATTTACAGATAAACACGGAAATTTACTATTTATATATTTACAGACAAAACCTAACTTTTATTATTTATATGTTATTTACAGATAAACACTAACATTTATTATTGATATATTATTTACAGCCAAACACTTACATGTATCATTTATATATTGTTATTTACAGATTGTCACGCCTATGGTTAATGTTTTGTTTTGGTCATGCTATGTTTAGTTTTTTGGACATTTAGTTCTGTTTTGCATTTCCTTGTTTGTCTTGTTACCATGCCAACTGATTTAGTTTTCATCTGTCATGTCTAATCATGAGTTTCGTGTGGCCATACTACCCTGAGCATCCCCAATCTCATCTGTTCTGGCCTGGTTAGTACTTGGATGGGAGACTGCCTAAGAATACCAGGGGCTTTTGACCTTTGAACTCTAAGTTCCTTTTTTTTTTTTCACTCCCTGTTTTGTCACCATGACGACCAATCAGCTCACCTGTCTTGTCTCACACCTGTTTTCACTTATCATGTTCATTATTTAAGCCACAGTTATCAGGTAGTCAGGCTGGCAACATCACCTCCTTCACGACCTCGATTATCTGCTTCATGCCTTGCCATGATGTTCATTTTGTCCACGTAAGTTTTTGTCATTCATGCCATAGCACAAGTGTTTTGTTTCATGTTTATAGTTTATAGCCTTTGTGCTAGTCTTTTGTTTCATAGCCCAAGTTTTGTACCTCCATTGTGAGCGCTTTTTGTTTGTTCCTGTTTTTAGTTTATGAGTAAATAAATTAAATATGTACCTACCTTCACGCCGTTTCCACTCCATTCGCTTCGCACCTCGGGAAAACAACCCAAGACCAAGTCCTAAATGGACCAAAATGAATCACCTGACCCTCATGGAGTCATCATTTACTGAGGGGATGACTTTCTGACTGTTAGACATTACGGACAAAAGCCTGCCTTTTTATGAAAAATTGGGTACATTTTATTTTATAAATCATATCGTTTTCATGTATACATGTTATCAGTGTAGATATATAGTAAACCACGCCTCCATTCGTCATCATGTATAAACTACCTGAACTGTGAAATGCGGTGGAAACACAAACCACACACTGTTACAGGAACACATAGCTCCAGGGACCACAGGTTCCAGGAACTAAAAGTTCAGGTAGAAAAGTGCCTAATGAGTGTTCGCTTGTGCATTCAAATAGAACAGAAAGTACTTTATTGTTACACGGGCGAAATTCAGCACCACAGTTCACTCACAATAAACACTGAGGTATTTTTTACATGTGTATAATATAAATAAAAGTCTATTATACAGCATTATTCACATGTGAATAATATAAATACAGTATTATACAGCAATATTCACGTGAATAATATAAATACAGTCTATTATACAGCATTATTCACTTGCGAATAATATAAATACAGTCTAATGTACAGCATTATTCACATCTGAATTATACAAATACAGTCTATTATACAGCATTATTCACATATGAATAATATAGTCTATTATACAGCAGTATTTTATGTGAATTATTTAAGTACAGTATTATACGGCATTATTCACATGTGAATAATATAAATACAGTTTATTATACAGCATTATTTACACATGAATAATACAAATAGTCTATTATACGGCATTATTCGCATGTGAATAACATAAATACAATATTATACAGCATTATTCAAATGTGAATACTATAAATACAGTCTAGATAGATAGATGGATAGTACTTTATTGATTCCTTCAGGAGAGTTCCTTCAGGAAAATTAAAATTCCAGCAGCAGTGTACAGAGTTGAGATCAATTTAAATAAAAGTAAAAAGTAAATAATGGGGGTTTAAATGGAAACAAAATAGAGAAATATTACAATAAGAATAAAAAATAAAAAGCAACAATGGGAATAAAAATATAACAGTAAAATAAGAATATAACAAGACAAAGTAGTCTATTATACAGCATTATTCACATGTGAATAACATAAATACAGTCAATTATACAGCAATATTCACATGTGAATAACATAAATACAGTCTATTATACAGCAATATTCACATGTGAATAACATAAATACAGTCTATTATATGGCATTATTCACATGTGAATAATATAAATACAGTTTATTATACAGCATTATTCACACATGAATAATACAAATAGTCTATTATACAGCATTATTCACATGTGAATGATATAAATACAAAATTATATAGCATTGTTCACATGTAAATAATAAAAATACAGCATTATTCACATGTGAATAACATAAATACAAAGTTATACAGCATTGTTCATATGTAAATAATAAAAATACAGTCTATTATACAGCATTATTCACATGTGAATAACATAAGTACAGTCTATTATACGGCATTATTCACATGTGAATAATATATAAATACGTTATACATTTACAGTACATGTACAATCAAAAGGAACATATGCATTATACAGTCTGATGGGTGTTGGTTATTACCACATCATTAGCAAGTTATGAGGGTTTGGACTTGACTCTAGACTTTTAACAGTTATTCCTTTTTATTACATTTTTGCAAGGTGTCAGTTAAAACTAAATTGTGAAAGTACACGTTGCTACGTGCGAGTGCAGCTATCGAACTGATGGAAGCATGATGGAAGCATGCTGGCACCATGCGCTCGTGTTACTTGAGTAAACATTCCTAACAGTAACTTAGCAGGGAGCTTGACAGTCCTTTCAGCACGTTACATCCCTGATCCTCTTTACTCCTGAGTCTCAAGTCGAGGTGAACTCAGGTCATGGTCACGGACCACTGTCATTCCAGACTGATGACTTTGTGGGGGTTTGTCTTGCAGGTCAACGCTACGTGACACCACTGACGCCAACTAACCTACGCCCGTCATGCACATCCATCCATCCATCCATCCATCCATCCATCCATCCATCCATTCATGGACCACTGTGTTGCTCTTCAAGTATGGTATGTCCCACACCCTTGAAAGCACCATTCTAAGTCATTGGGTTCTGTAATATTTCACTTATTCACCCAGATTTAAAGGCCTACTGAAATGAGATTTTCTTTTTTAAACTTGATCATTTCGCGATATTGCCATATTTTTGCTGAAAGGATTTAGTAGAGAACATCGATGATAAAGTTCTCAACTTTTGGTCGCTAATAAAAAAGCCTCGCCTTTACCGGAAGTCGCAGACGATGATGTCACAAGTGTGAGGGCTCCTCACGTCCTCACATTGTTTATAATGGGAGCCTCCAGCAGCAAGAGCTATTCGGACCGAGAAAACGACAATTTCCCCATTAATTTGAGCGAGGATGAAATATTTGTGGATGATATTGATAGCGAAGGAAAAAAATTAAGTAAAAAAGTGGAGGAGTTAAAGTACCTAGGAGTCTTGTTCACGAGTGGGGGAAGAGTGGATCGTGAGATCGACAGGCGGATCGGTGCGGCGTCTTCAGTAATGCGGACGTTGTACCGATCCACTGCGGTGAAGGAGCTGAGCCGGAAGGCAAAGTTCTCAATTTACCGGTCGATCTACGTTCCCACCATCACCTATGGTCATGAGCTTTGGGTCATGACCGAAAGGATTAGATCACGGGAACAAGCGGCCCAAATGAGTTTCCTCCGCCATGTGGCGGGGCTCTCCCTTAGAGATAGGGTGAGAAGCTCTGTCATCCGGGAGCAGATCAAAGAAAAGCCGCTGCTCCTCCACATCCAGAAGAGTCAGATGAGGTGGTTCGGGCATCTGGTCAGGATGCCACCTAAACGCCTCCCTAGGGAGGTGTTTAGGGCACGTCCAACCGGTAGGAAGACCCAGGACACGTTGGGAAGACTATGTCTCCCGGCTGGCCTGGGAACGCCTCAGGATCCCCTGGGAAGAGCTAGACGAAGTGGCTGGGGAAAGGGAAGTCTGGGCTTCCCTGCTTAGGCTGCTGCCCCCGCGACCCGACCTCGGATAAGCGGAAGAAGATGGATGGATGGATAAAGTAAAAAAAAAAAAGGCGATTGCATTGGGACGGATTCAGATGTTTTTAGACACATTTACTAGGATAATTCTGGGAAATCCCTTATCTTTGTATTGTGTTGCTAGTGTTTTAGTGAGATTATATAGTACCTGATAGTCTGAGGGGTGTGTCCACGGGTGTCTTGAGGCCAGTCTCTGAGGGAAGTCGACGGCAGCTGCATGGACGGTGCGAGCTCAGCTGATCCACGGTAAGAGGCGACTTTTTACCACAATTTTGTCACCAAAACCTGCCGGTTGACAAGTGGTCGGGAACCATGTTCGCTTGACCGCTCTGATCCATAGTAAAGCTTCACCTCCGGGAATTTTAAACAAGGAATCACCGTGTGTTTGTGTGGCTAAAGGCTAAATCTCCTCACCTCCATCTTTCTACTTTGACTCCTCCATTTTTAATTGAACAAATTGCAAAAGATTCAGCCACACAGACGTCCAGAATACTGTTTAATTGCGCGATGAAAAGAGACGACTTTTAGCCGCAAATGGTGCTGCGCTAATATGTCCCCTGCAGGATGTCATTCCGCGACATTTTCAACAAGAAACTCAGCTGGAAATTTAAAATTGTAATTTAGTAAACTAAACCGGCCGTATTGGCATGTGTTGCAATTTTTATATTTGATCATTGATATATAAACTATCAGACTGCGTGGTCGGTAGTAGTGGGTTTCAGTAGGCCTTTAAAGTACACCTGAACAACTCTCATGCCGCATTGCATCAACAACTCATAGCATTTATTAGATAGATAGTAGATAATTAGCTTGATATCACAATGTTGTTGCTCATATAAGCCAATCATAACTGAAAACTACACATCTCCAAATGTTAACTAATTTAGTCTTTATTTGAAGGGACAATGCAAAGAAACATTAAGCTCAGAGACAGATATGTTCTGTACCAGATTATAGCTAAATAGCTAATCTGCAGTCCCTGGCTACCTAAATTAAAGGGATACAAAAATCATGCAATGAAATTATTACAATAAAATCATACCATATCAGGTAATCAAATCAAGAAAAGTCATAAAATGCCCTTTTATGGACACATACTTAATATACAATACAAACACATCTCATTTACATCATCACACAAAGACAATACATGCTCTTGTTCACATTTGTCATCATTTGTAAAAAAACAACATGATTTTAACAGACACACCTCACAATTTACAAGAAAAATGCTGTCATGGATGAATATAATACACATTAAGTTGATCTGTCAAACATAGTGTTCACCTTAGTGACCGTGTGAGCAGCTTTGAATGCTCCAAAGCCATTTTTGTTAAGATCCGTACTTGGATCTTCTCATATTATTGTTTTGTTTCATTTTGATATCACTCTGTTGTTTGACGTGCTTATTTAATGTTTTTGTTCGTTTCTATGGTTACTCATTAGTTTCAGCTGCTACTCCCGGTCCCTGCACACATGTCTCTGTTAATCACCTTCCCTTTATAAGCCAGCCTCTTCTGTTTATTCTTTCTGGGACTCTAGCTTGCTTTCACGCAACGTAACGTCAGGTATGTTTTTCTCGCTAGCTCATTAGCTAAGCCTCCTTGTCATCTTTAGCTCACATGCTAATTATCCTGTGCACTTAAGATGTGACTTAAGGTTTTACTACGTATAAAATACTACATGGTCTAGCTCCAGCCCATCTTGCCGATTGTATTGTACCTTATGTCCCGGCACGAAATCTGCGTTCAAAGGACTCCGGCTTATTAGTGATTCCCAAAGCCCAAAAAAAGTCTGCGGGCTATAGAGCGTTTTCATATCGGGGTCTAGTACTCTGGAATGCCCTCCCGGTAACAGTTCGAGATGCCACCTCAGTAGAAGCATTTAAGTCTCACCTTAAAACTAATTTGTATACTCTGGCCTTTAAATAGACTCCCTTTTTAGACCAGTCGATCTGCTGTTTCTTTTCTTTTTCTCCTAGATTAGATTAGATTAGATAGATTAGATTGTACTTTATTTATTCCGTCAGGAGAGTTCCTTCAGGAAAATTACAATTTTCAGCATAATCCCATTCAAAATCAGACAAACATTACAGGGAGACAGAACAGGATCGCTGACGGGTCTGCCGGCTTGCAGCGCCCCTTACAAAAAAGATGAAATACAGGTAAACAAGGGGGGGGGGGGGGAGAAAAGAATAGAAGATTAAAATTAAATAATAAAAATCGGTCTTAGCCTGGGCCCTGGAGTGGGGGTGCAGACTGAGGCCAAGGGAAAAAAACAACTCATAGCCATAGTACACATCTTTCTTACATGTGTGTAAGAGGGAAACATCAAAGAACACAGAGGACATTAAAGACATTAAAGCAGCAGATACAACCAGACACTTCTACATACTAGCTATGAATAAAAAGTAAAATAAACATATACACTGTGGTGGCCTCTGCGGTGTTCCACGCCATTGTCCACTGGGGAGGAGGGAGCATGGCCAGAGACAGAAGCAGACCCAACAAGGAAACCAAGACAGCCGACTCCACTCTCGGCCAATGTCCAGTCCGCATGGATGAGCGAGGATACGTCCAAGGTGACTGGGGTGTCCGACACCTGCTCACCCAGTCAAGACACCGCGAAGCCTCTCCGTCCCAGCGCTCAGTGCTAGCTCCGCAGTCCTGTCCCCTCATCCGCATCTCCTCCAGTCCCTCCAAACCGACTCTGGTGTAGCAGAGACGCATCAGCTGGTCTCCATGGCCAAAAGGCTCCCGGGAGGCAGATCCAGAAGTCCACAAAAAAAGCACCACAGAGGTCACGAAAGTGCCACCCCTTGTCACACAGTCCCAAAAATATAGTAACACATGAAAACGAGAGGGAAACACAAAAGGATGACACAAGAGCACAGAGCTCCTGCCTACAGCAGCCACTACAGCAGCGCCATCTTGGAAAAAAAAATTAAAAAAATAAAAGTTTGCATGTTCTCCCCGTGAATGCGTGGGTTCCCTCCGGGTACTCCGGCTTCCTCCCACTTCCAAAGACATGCACCTGGGGATAGGTTAATTGGCAACACTAAATTGGCCCTAGTGTGTGAATGTGAGTGTGAATGTTGTCTGTCTATCTGTGTTGGCCCTGCGATGAGGTGGCGACTTGTCCAGGGTGTACCCTGCCTTCCGCCCGATTGTAGCTGAGATAGGCGCCAGCGCCCCCGCGACCCCGAAAGGGAATGGGCGGTAGAAAATGGATGGATGGAAAAAAATAAAAAATATGTCCTGTGTCCCACTCTCCCTTGTAGAGGGGGTCCGGTCCGATGGCCGTGGATGACGTACTGGCTGTCCAGAGTCGGGACCCAGGATGGTCCGCTCGTCCAGAGTCGGGACCCAGGATGGACCGCTTGCCTGTGTATCGGCTGGGGACATCCCTGCGCTGCTGATCCGCCTACGCTTGGGATGGTTTCCTGCTGGCTCCGCTGTGAACGGGACTCTCGCTGCTGTGTCGGATCCGCTTTGGGCTGGACTCTCGCGGCTGTGTTGGATCCATTATGGATTGAAGTTTCACAGTATCATGTTAGACCCGCTCGACATCCATTGCTTTCGTCCTCTCCAAGGTTCTCATAGTCATCATTGTCACCGACGTCCCACTGGGTGTGAGTTCTCCTTGCCCTTATGTGGGCCTACCGAGGATGTGATAGTGGTTTGTGTTGTGTTTTGTCCAGCCCTGTGAGACACTAGTGATTTAGGGCTATATAAGTAAACATTGATTGATTGATTGATTGATCTTTGTTTTTACTTTCGTGCCTTCGTGCCAAGTCTTAGTTCTTTATATTTCCTAGCTCTCACGCTAGCGTCTTTTGTTTCCCTTTTTTATTAGCTCCAGTGTTTCTGTTCAGAGCTCCTCTTTTGTTAATAAATTTGTTAGACCCTACCTTTGTTGTGTTCCTCGTTTTGACGCATCCACGAGGGAATCGAACCGGCGTTACATTGTTAACTTCAATTGTAAATGAAGAGTAATCTGTTAAACTTTTTAAGTTTATTCAAATGTATCGGGAATACGTTAACACTGGAGGCAGCTCAAACTTATTTTGATTATGTCCCGTTTTCATTATTATATAAAGTGTTGGTTGCAGGCAAGCAAAATGACTCTGAGGCCATTGGATACTTTGCACGAACAATCGCTCAAAATCTTTGACCGAAAACCACAACATCACCATCACTGTTTAGTTATAGATTGTTAAACTTAGCTAATATTCAAAGATTAGCATCAATACGAATGGCCCATCGAATCCCAAATAACACTGCGCCAGCGCCACTTAAGCACTTTGTCCAGTTTACATCTGCTGTGACAACTAGAAACACACGAGCCTCCCCGAGGGGGCAATGTACAATCTTAATGCTGCTTTTCCATTTCCGTCGCTTATTTAATGGCTATTAAATGGAAATAAATGAGTGAATAATGAAAATTGTAATTCAATAATACACACAATTCAGTTACATAAATTCAATGCTTATTGGTAATGTTATTTAAATATGTGTACAGCATACACCAGGGGCATCAAACGTACGGCCCGGCCCGTGATTTTGCCAAGTATAAGAATTATCCAAAATATTTGAATATAAGAAACTGCTGTTCCAAATGTGTCCACTGGATGTCGCAATAGCAATTCTTTGTATATTATGATACATATGTAAAAATAAATAAACCACCTGATGTTCATGCACCAGTCAAGGAAAATGAGCAAACTACTTAATAAAGCTGGGCAATATGGCCTTTTTTGAAATTTTGGAGTTATTTTTATGAAGAGCAATCCATTTTTTGGGTTATAAGGGTATTATTTTAACAAAATGTCTGGGTTTTCAAAACTATGAACCATTTCTGGGTTGTTTTTCAATGAGGAATGCATTTCCTACCGCTTATTTCCTTTGGGGTCGCTGGTGACTATTTCAGCTACAATCGGGCGGAAGGCGAGGTACACCCTGGACAAGTCGCCATCTCATCACAGGGCCAACACAGACACACAACATTCACACTCACATTCACACACTAGGGCCAATTTTGTGCTGCCAATCAACCTATCCCCAGGTGCATGTTTTTGGAAGTGGGAGGAAGCCGGAGTACCCGGTGGGAACCCACGCACTTACGGGGAGAACATGCAAACTCCACACGGAAATATCCCGAGCCTGGGATTGAACCCAGGACTGCAAGACCTTTGTATTGTGAGGCAGACGCAGTAACCCCTCTGTCACCGTGAAGCCCGAGTATATTTGAATGAAATACAAATACTTTTGATCAATAGTTGGGAAGGAGTAGGACAAACCAGCAGTAAAATATATAATTTTTAACCAACTATTGCATACTTGCCCTGTGATGAGCTGGTGACTTGTCCAGGGTGTAAACCACCTTCCGCCCAACTGTAGCTGAGATAGGCGCCAGCGCCCCCCGTGACCCCAAAGGGAATAAGCGGTAGAAATGGATGCATACTTGCCAACCTTGAGACCTCCGATTTCGGGAGGTAAGGGTTGGGGGGCGTGGTCGAGGTGTGTGGGAGGGGCGTGGTTGGTGGTGGGGCGTTGTTGGGGGCGTGGTTAAGAGGGATGGAGTATATTTACAGCTATCCATCCATCCATTTCCTACCGCTTATTTCCTTTGGGGTCGCGGGGGGCGCTGTTGCCTATATCAGCTACAATCGGGCGGCTGGTGGGGTACACCCTGGACAAGTCGCCACCTCATCGCAGTATGTGTAGAAATCTTTATTTATAATTGAATCACTTGTTTATTTTTCAACAAGTTTTTAGTTATTTTTATATCTTTTTTTCCAAATAGTTCAAGAAAGACCACTACAAATGAGCAATATTTTGTTATACCACTTATATTATATATATTATATATACTGTTATACCATTTATTAAACTGATGACATAGTGCTGTATTTTACTTCTTTATCTTTTTTTTTTTTTTCAACCAAAAAATGCTTTGCTCTGATTAGGGAGTACTTGATTTAAAAAATGTCCACAGGGGGTACATCTCTGAAAAAAGGTTGAGAACCACTGCTCTAAAAGCCGTAGATGTTATTGTCACATATGCATGCACAGTAGATGGCAGTATTGTCCTGTTTAAGAGTGTCACAACATTGCTGTTTACGGCAGATGAACTGCTTTACGGTAGACGAAAGACTGCTGTTGTTGTGTGTTGTTGCCGCGCTGGGAGGACGTTAATAAGACTGCCTAACAAAAAACCCACATAAGAAACCAAGAACTCGCCCTCGATCAGTCTACATTTACAACATCATTGGGCAGGCTCGCTGTTTATAATGTGGGAAAGCGGACGTGAAAACAGGCTGTCGACACGTCACTCAGGTCCGCATGGAGCTGGAGGGGGTGTGGACTCCAGTTTTCCCTGAATTTTCGGAGATTTTCGGAAGAAAATTTGTCCCTGGAGGTTTTCGGTAGAGGCCCTGAATTTTGGGAGTCTCCCGGAAAATCTGGGAGGGTTGGCAAGTATGAACTATCGGGTCAAGGACCGCTAAATTGCATAACCCAGTATAATTTGATTGGAAATAACCCAACATTGTAGTGAGCATATCTCAGCTTTTGTGTTGAATAAATTCAACACAATACTTGGGTTATGAATCAACCAACATTGAGTTAGCATTACTCAACGTTTGTGTTAACTAATTCCACCCAATAGTTTGGTCGGAAGTAACCCAACATTGAAGTATCATAAGTCAACTATTGTGTTTAAATATTTCAATCCAATAGTTTTGTTGGGAATAACCCAACATTGTAGTGAGTCTAACTCAGCTTTTGTGTTAAATAAATTCAACCCAATACTTGGGTTATGAATGAACCAACATTGAGTTAGCATAACTCAACTTTTGTGTTAAATAAATTCAACCCAATACTTGGGTTATGAATGAACCAACATTGAGTTAGCATAACTCAGCTTTTGTGTTAAATAAATTCAACCCAATACTTGGGTTATGAATCAAAAAACATTGAGTTAGCATAACTCAACTTTTGTGTTAAATAATTCCACCCAATAGTTTGGTTGGGAATAACCATAAATTGTAGTGAGCATAACTCAACTTTTGTGTTAAATAATTCCACCCAATAGTTTGGTTGGGAATAACCCACAATTGTAGTGAGTCTAACTCGGCTTTTGTGTTAAATAAATTCAACCCAATACTCGGGTTATGAATCAACCAACATTGAGTTAGCATAATTCAACTTTTATGTTAAATAATTCAACCCAATAGTTTCGTTGGCAATAACCCAAAATTGTAGTGAGTCTAACTCAGCTTTTGTGTTAAATAAATTCAACCCAATACTTGGGTTATGAATCAACCAACATTGAGTTAGCATAACTCAACTTTTGTGTGAAATAATTCCGCCCAATAGTTTGGTTGGGAATAACCCAAAATTGTAGTGAGCCTAACTCAGCTTTTGTGTTAAATAACTTCAACCCAATACTTGGGTTATGAATCAACTAACATTGAGTTAGCATAACTCAACTTTTATGTTAAATAATTCAACCCAATAGTTTGGTTGGGAATAACCCAAAATTGTAATGAGCATATCTAAACTTTTATGTTAAATAACTCAACCCAATAGTTTTGTTGGGAATAACCCAAAATTGTAGTGAGCCTAACTCAGCTTTTGTGTTAAATAAATTCAACCCAATACTTGGGTTATGAATCAACCAACATTGAGTTAGCATAACTCAACTTTTGTGTTAAATAATTCAATCCAATAGTTTCGTTGGGAATAACCCAACATTGTAGTGAGTCCAACTCAGCTTTTGTGTTAAATAAATTCAACCCAATACTTGGGTTATGAATCAACCAACATTGAGTTAGCATAGCTCAACTTTTGTGTTAAATAATTCCACCCAATAGTTTGGTTGGGAATAACCCAAAATTGTAGTGAGTCTAACTCAGCTTTAGTGTTAAATAAATTCAACCCAATACTTGGCTTATGAATGAACCAACATTGAGTTAGCATAACTCAACTTTTATGTTAAATAATTCAACCCAATAGTTTCGTTGGCAATAAACCAAAATTGTAGTGAGCCTAACTCAGCTTTTGTGTTAAATAAATTCAACCCAATACTTGGGTTATGAATCAACCAACATTGAGTTAGCATAACTCAACTTTTGTGTCAAATAATTCAACCCCATAGTTTTTTGGGGAATAACCCAACATTGTAGTGAGTCTAACTCAGCTTTTGTGTTAAATAAATTCAACCCAATACTTGGGTTATGAATCAACCAACATTGAGTCAGCATAAGTCAACTTTTATGTTAAATAATTCCACCCAATAGTTTCGTTGGGAATAACCCAAAAGTGTAATGAGTCTAACTCAGCTTTTGTGTTAAATAAATTCAACCCAATACTTGGGTTATGAATCAACAAACATTGAGTCAGCATAACTCAACTTTTATGTTAAATAATTCAACCCAATAGTTTCGTTGGCAATAACCCAAAATTGTAGTGAGCCTAACTCAGCTTTTGTGTTAAATAAATTCAACCCAATACTTGGGTTATGAATCAACCAACATTGAGTTAGCATAACTCAACTTTTGTGTCAAATAATTCAACCCCATAGTTTTTTGGGGAATAACCCAACATTGTAGTGAGTCTAACTCAGCTTTTGTGTTAAATAAATTCAACCCAATACTTGGGTTATGAATCAACCAACATTGAGTCAGCATAAGTCAACTTTTATGTTAAATAATTCCACCCAACAGTTTGGTTGGGAATAACCCAAAATTGTAGTGAGTCTAACTCAGCTTTTGTGTTAAATAAATTCAACCCAATACTTGGGTTATGAATCAACCAACATTGAGTCAGCATAACTCAAATTTTATGTTAAATAATTCCACCCAATAGTTTCGTTGGGAATAACCCAAAATTGTAGTGAGTCTAACTCAGCTTTTGTGTTAAATAAATTCAACCCAATACTTGGGTTATGAATGAACCAACATTGAGTCAGCATAACTCAACTTTTATGTTAAATAATTCCGCCCAATAGTTTGGTCAGGAATAACCCAAAATTGTAGTGAGTCTAACTCAGCTTTTGTGTTAGATAAATTCAACCCAATACTTGGGTTATGAATGAACCAACATTGAGTCAGCATAACTCAACTTTTATGTTGAATAATTCAGCCCAATAGTTTGGTTGGGAATAACCCAACATTAAGTTATCATAACTCAACTTTTTGGTTAAATGATTCCACGCAAAAGTTGAGTTGAAAAAAATTAACCCAAAATGTTAAGTTAAGATAACTCAAATCAGGGGTTTGTCCTTTTGGGTTATTTTTTAACCCAAAATTATTTTAGTGTGTAAAATGTTTGACCTTTTTTGTATACAATACAATCGACCATTTTGACTTATTATTCACCCCAAAAAATCCACAATTATAAATGGTGTACTTTTTCAAAGACAATTTATTACACCTTACTGTGACGTTTTATTTCAATACCAAAAACAAAGCAAATAATTTACATTTTTTTCAAGAAGAAAGTGCAGAAATGGTGCCAGTTTGTTATTATACGTTTATTCCAACTCTTCATTTCCTCTGCGTTAAATGTCAATATTTAATTATTGAAAATATGGAACAATGGCGCCATCTGCCATCAATCACAGATTATACTTGGTGGCAAATACATGAAACTTTATCACAGAGTGGATCTCAGTCAGGATCCTGCAGTTTGGTCACAGTGATGAATGTCCGCAACTAATCCTGGGGAATGCTCTCCCTGGTTGCCAAATTCAAATCCCCCCCCCCCTGTAAACACAGCTCCGCCGCGCGGGGTTAGGGGGGGCTAAAGTTGACAAATTGGGGCGTTTCGGACAGATGCCAGAGTTAAGTGATGGAAAGATACTCGGCAGGCTTTTTATGGCTCGTATTATTTTAAGTGTGACGGTATGAAACAGCTTGTGTGTGTGTGTGAAGGGTCTGGGAAGCTATTTAGAAGGGAGCAATAATACGTGATAGTCGTCCAGTAGGAATGTTGGTCAAGTCGTTATGGTCGATGCCTTCTTAACACCAGGTCAGAGGTTCGGAATATGGGCTTCCATGCAAGCATAATCAAAGCAATAATAACACCTTGACTGAGGAACTAGACCAAGCCTGGGCAATTATTTTGACTCGAAGGTGCCAAATTTAGAGGAAAAAAATATGTCTGGGGGACGGTATATCTTGTTTTAGGAACACTAATACAAAACATCACAATAATGCATAAAATGCTCAGTGTCACAGTTATTTGTTGTTGAACCCCAAGATGCAGAGATGGAGGCAGGCATGGAACGAGAAAACATGATTTAATTCAATACTAAGACAAAAGCAAAACCAAAAGGGTACAAACACAAAGCGCGCACGAGGCGGATAATCAAACAAAAGGAGCTAGCCTGGGAGCTAGAAAATAACAAACAGGAGCTTAGCGTGGAAGCTAGCGGGTAGCGAATAGGCAAACAGAAGTCGTACTTGTATAATGAAAAATAAAACGGAAGCAAGGAACAAAAAACAGTAAGCTACAAACATCAACTGAATATAGCTTACCGCTACGCTGCAAAGACAAGGTACGACACGACAGGAGCGATAACACATCACAAGAGCGACTAGACGTGACATCGGCAAGACAATGATCCAGCAACTGACACAAGACAAAGCAGGTACAAATGGGAGCGGGCTGATTGGCAACAGGTGTGGCTAGGTGCTAATCAGCCACAGCTGAGGAGGAACACAGCACTCCGGGAACTAGACAGGAAGCTGACAAAATAAGAGCACTAGACAGGAAATAAGGAAAGGAAATACTAAACACAGAGGAAACCGACAAATGCAGAGGAAAAAACTAAAACATAGACAAACTGTCAGGGGAAAGCCTGACACTCAGTCTTTCACAAGAAAGGATGGGGCGAAGTACACCCCTTTGTCCACAACTGCGTGAGCAAATAGTCAAACAGTTTAAGAACAACGTTTCTCAAAGTGCAATTGCAAGACATTTAGGGATTTCAACATCTACGGTCCATAATATCATCAAAAGGTTAAGAGAATCTGGAGAAATCACTCCACGTAAGCGGCATGATCGGAAACCAACATTGATTGACGGTGACCTAGCGATCCCTCAGACGGCACTGTATCAAAAACCGACATCAATCTCTAAAGGATATCACCACATGGGCTCAGGAACACTTCAAAAAACCACTGTCACTAAATACAGTTGGTCGCTACATCTGTAAGTGCAAGTTAAAGCTCTACTATGCAAAGCAAAAGCCATTTATCAACAACATCCAGAAACGCCGCCGGCTTTTCTGGGCCCGAGATCATCTAAGATGGACTGATGCAAAGTGGAAAAGTATTCTGTGGTCTGACGAGTCCACATTTCAAATTGTTTTTGGAAATATTCGACATTGTGTCATCCGGATCAAAGGGGAAGCGAACCATCCAGACTGATATCAACGCAAAGTTCAAAAGCCAGCATCTGTGATGGTATGGGGGTGCATTAGTGCCCAAGGCATGGGTAACTTACACATCTGTGAAGGCACCATTAATGCTGGAAGGTACATACAGGTTTTGGAACAACATATGCTGCCATCCAAGTGCCGTCTTTTTCATGGACGCCCCTGCTTATTTCAGCAAGACAATGCCAAGCCACATTCAACACGTGTTACAACAGAATGGCTTCGTAAAAAAAAACAGTTTGGGTACTTTCCTGGCCCTCCTGCAGTCCAGACCTGTCTCACATCGAAAATGTGTGGCGCATTATGAAGCATGAAATACAACAGCAGAGACCCCGGACTGTTGAATGACTGAAGCTCTACATAAAACAAGAATGGGAAAGAATGCAGGATTTACAATATTAACTAGGAACGATAAAACGCTGAATATTGACAACATATCATGCAATAGTGCAGATTCCAACCATTGAAATACTTTGTATAGTTCAATACTTACGGTAATTAGAAAACATCACCCGACATCATAATGGCAGCTACACTTTCCAGCTTAAAGATCTAAAAAAATATATCTCAGATTTTTAGGAACACAAATACAAAACCTCACAATAATGTCTGATTGAATGCTAAAACATTATGACAAACCGCCGTAAAAAACTGAATGGAATTTAAATTTTTTTACTGAATGAGACACCCAGAATGTACATGAAAATAAAGAATGCAGGATTTACAATATTAACTATGAACGATAAAACACTGAATATTGACAACATATCATGCAAAAGCGCATGAGTTCAATACTTACGGTAATTAGAAAACATCACTACACATCACCATGGCAGCTACACTTTCCAGCTTAAAGATCTAAAAATATATATATATGATTTTTAGGAACACTAATACAAAACCTCACAATAATATCTGATTGAATGCTAAAACGTTATGACAGACCGGAATTTCTATTTTTTTTTTTTTTTACTGAATGAGACACTCAGAATGTAAATGAAAATAAATACTGTGGGATTTACAACATTAACTATAAAGAATAAAACACTGAATATTGACAACATATATTCCAATCAAGCGAAACCCAACAAACACTTGTGTATATCATTATGTCAAGATAATGGCACTCGCATTCACTTAATTTAAGAATATTTTTCAACATATTGAGAAAAAAAAACTTTTTTTTTTCTATCAAGAAAAGTGCACTTGTTATTAGTGAGAATATATTTATTTTAAGGTATTTTTGGGTTCATTGAGGTTAGCTAATTTTACTTGTTTTGGAATGTTTTGACAAGCCAAATGTTCTTGTTCTTTTGGCAGATCATTTTACTTTGTTCAAATAAAATACTACTATTTTTTTTTCTTCTTGTTTTTGAACACTGACTTTTTGCAGTGTAGCATTATTGTCTTTATTGTAATAAAAAATCTTTGGGTACAGTAAAAATATGTTTCTTATTGCAAGTTTGTCGTTAAATAAAATAGTGAACATACTAGACAACTTGTCTTTTAGTAGTAAGTAAACAAACCGAGGCTCCTAATTAGTCTGCTGACGTATGCAGAAACATATTGTCTAATTCCTATTTTATTATTTTGTCAACATTAAGAAGGACAAACTGTAAACATGGATTATTAATCTACTTGTTCATTTACTATTAATATCTGTTTTCAACATGTTCTATCTACACTTCTGTTAAAATGTAATAATCACTTAAAATTCTGTTGTTTGATATATTGCATTAGTTTTGGATGATACCACAAATTTTGGTTTCGATCCGATACCAAATAATATGAATAATAAAAAAAAAAAAAGCAAAAAAGATTTTGTGATGCTAAAAATATCAATGTAATCATAGTAGTATCGACGAGATACCTTATTGTACTTGGTATCATTACAGTGGATGTCAGGTGTAGATCCACCCTTGGCGTTTGTTTACATTGTGACGCCGGCGACCTATTGTATCCTCTTACGTGTAGTGAAGCATGTTTAGCTATTCCTCATCCTGCAGGGATAATAATACTTGGAATAAACTTACTTTATTTGTCGCCATGGAGACAAGGATTAGTGATTTAGAAGTAGCTAAAACACTGCCGACTGCGGCTGGATGTTAGCTGCCAGCTATCTTAAAGTACCCCTTCCTGGGGGTGTTTCAGTGTTATAACTTCACCTTTATCTTTAGTTTTTTAAGCCAAAATGCGTCCGTTCTCCCTTCTTTGTCTACACACTATGTCTGCTTGTAAGTACTCTGTGCGCTGCCAAACATGCTCTTCTACTCGTAAAACCAGCAATATCACTACGCGCCATCATTCATCCATCAATTTTTCAGAGGCGGTATAGTACCGAATATGATTCATTAGTATCGCGGTACTCTACTAGTGCCGGTGTAGCGTACAACCCTTGTGCATACAGAACCACGTTTTGTCATATGTACCATTTTTAGTATTTGAGTATTAGTATGTCAGTATGTGTTTACAACTTTAAAAAAATCTATTAAATTATACTCCATCTATTTTTAAAAGCAAGTGGCCTTACTTTCAGTTCCTAATTCAAATCAGTTAATCCCATGTAGGGAATAATGAAACTAGTCTTGTGACAGGTCTCCAGCCGTCATCGTGTGGGTTGCAGTGACAATCGATACAGGACGCATCGTAGCAGGTTTGACTCTGGTTTATTATTTCAATAAACACATTTTCTTGCCAGTCGGTCGCGCCAATTTTTAGCTCGCCCTCCTTTCCTCCTTTCGGTGGCCGGTGGCTGCGTCTTCCGCGGGGGCTCATCTCGCTCTGGGTCTCTATCGTCGCGTTCGTGGTCTTCCTCCTCGGCTGGTTCCTCTTCTACTTCTGCACCGATTGGTCATCCTTCTCCCCTTTTATGCTGCAGAAGAAGATATAGGGATTGAGAGCAGGTGTGTGAACTACGCACCTGACTCTGATAGATGCAGTGTCGCTCCAGGCGTGCCCCGCCTCTCTGCTCCGCTGCATGCTCCGCCTCCTGGCCCCCATCTTGGGCCGGACCACCGTTTTTCCGAGCTCGCTGTTGTCTCGTCGGCTCCGCCTCTCCACAAGTCTGTTCCAGGGTCAAGCTTGTGACGTTTGGGTCACGTTGTAGTGGGCGGCAGGAGGCGGCGTGCAGGTAAGAAGGTGTTTAATCGTAGACACACCGGAGCACAAGGAAGGCTGTGCATTGGCGAAAGAAGTAAAACAGGACTGAAGGTAAACTAACAGAATGCTGGAAGAGCATCAATAGAGTGAACACAAAGCAGAATGTCCTGACAGCCACGGCTCAACTTAAATTAACTTGATAGTTCAAGGAGAGCAAGTGTGTGGTGCCAGCGCTCAGAGACGGGAGTAAAGTTACTGCAGGTGAACACACACCTGACAGGAAGTGCCGCCAAAATAAGAGTGCAAGACAGGAACTACATGGGACACCAAACACGGGAAAATGCCAGCAAACTCAAAATAAGACACAATGCTGTCACTATCATTAAAGCTTTGCCAACTGTAGAGGTATTAAATATAGTACAGTAACATTGTTAACGTCCTCAACAGCCATGAATCGAGTAATCATTTAATGGCATCCTGAAATAAGATTTTCTCATTTAAACGGGGATAGCAGGTCCATTCTATGTGTCATACTTGATCATTTTGCGATATTGCCATATTTTTGCTGAGAGGATTTAGTAGAGAACATCCACGATAAAGTTTGCAACTTTTGGTCACTAACGGAAGTAGCAGACGTTGACGTCACCCGTTGATGGCTCCTCACATCCTCACATCGTTTATAATGGGAGCCTCCAACAAAAAGAGCTATTCGGACCGAGAAAACGACAATTTCCCCATTAATTTGAGCGAGGATGAAAGATTTGTGTTTGAGGATATTAATAGCAACGGACTAGAAAAAAAAAAAAGCGATTGCATTGGGACGGATTCAGATGATTTTAGACACATTTACTAGGATAATTCTGGGAAATCCCTTTTCTTTCTATTGTGTTGCTAGTGTTTTAGTGAGTTTAATAGTACCTGATAGTCGGAAGGGTGTGTCCGTGGGTGTCTTGAGGCCAGTGTCTGATGGAAGTCGACGGCAACTGTATGGACTTCACAAGCTCAGCTGATCTTTGGCGACTTTTTACCACAATTTCTCCCCGAAAACTGCTGGTTGACATTTGGTCGGGATCCATGTTCTCTTGACCGCTCTGATCCATAGTAAAGCTTCACCTCCGGGAATGTTAAACAAGGAATCACCCTGTGTTTGAGTGGCTAAAGGCTACAGCTTTCTAACTCCATCTTTCTGCTTTGACTTCTCCATTATTAATTGAACAAATTGCAAAAGATTCAGCAACACAGATGTCCAGAATACCGTGTATTATGCGGTTAAAGCAGACAACTTTTAGCTGTGTGTGTGCGCAGCGCTAATGTTTCCTAACAGTCCGTGACGTCACGCGTACACGTCATCATTCCGCGACGTTTTCAACAGGAAACTCCCGGGAAATTTAAAATTGCAATTTAGCAAACTAAAAAGGCCGTATTGGCATGTGTTGCAATGTTAATATTTCATCATTGATATATAAACTATCAGACTGCGTGGTGGGTAGTAGTGGGTTTCAGTAGTCCTTTAAAAAATATAAATTATGTATTTATTTTTTAAGAATTTGCCGTCAAATATGTTTTCACTGCGTGTTTGTCATACCTCAGCCGCCAAAATTAGACTTGGACTTAGGCTTAGGCAAACTTTTATTGATCCACAAGGGAAATTGTTCCACACAGTAGCTCAGTTACAAAGGATGGAAAGGATAAATGCAGGTATAAAGTAGACTAAAAATGTACCATAGTCGCAATATAAAATAAAGTTAAATGTTGTGTCGGACTGGGGAAGGAGACGGCACAACAACGGGATATCAAGCTCAACAGTTTTATTGAGTGCTTGATGATTACGTGGAGTGTGTATGCTAATATGTGTTTGCATGGATGACTATGTGTGGAAATGACCATACGTAAATACCGTAAGGTTTGTTGAGGTGTGTGTTGGGTGTTCAGCGTCCAAGTCCAAGGGGAAAAAGCCAGGGGGGGTCGGAGGTCCGAGCGGGGGTCAAAGGTAGGAAAGAGAAGTCCGGAAGTCCAAAACGGGGTCAAGGATCGGGGAGAGCAAAACAAAGTCCAGGAGGAAAAAAGCAACAGCGGAGGTACAAACAGAAACGGGCGCTGTGGGGAGAGCGAGAGACAAAAAGGGATCGGGGAACAAAAGCACAAGGAAACAAGAAAACGAGCGAGATCAGAAGGGGAAGTCAGAGACGCGAAGCTTACTGCTAGCAGAGCTACATTCCGACGAAGAGAAGTCAGCGGCGAGGCTCTTTATCCTGTCGTCCCACATCGAAACCAGGTGCGCTGATTGTTGATTGCCCCCGGCTGCGACGGAGTGTGGGCGTGGTCTGCGTGGCGAGCGCGGGGGCGTGTCTGGTGCTCACAGCGGAGCCCCTGAGCGCTCCCGCAGAAGAGGTAAGCGCGGAGCGCGTGTGTGCCGCAACATTGAACTTCCAATGATTGTCGTACACACAGTGGCGAAATTATTCTCTGTATTTGACTCATCAGCCTTTATCAGCCCCTGGGAGGTGAGGGGGGCAGTGAGCAGCAGCGGTAACCGCGCCTGAGAATTATTTTTGGTGATTTAACCCCCAATTCCAACTCTTGATGCTGAGTGTCAAGCAGGGAGCTAATGGGTCCCTTTTTTATAGTCTTTGGATTGGACCTCCTATCCCCGTTTAAATATGAACATCTCATTTCAGTAGGCCTTTAACCTGCTCAGTGGTCTTGTGGTTAGAATGTCCACCCTCGGTAGGTCGTGAGTTCAAACCCCGGCCGAGTCATACCAAAGGGAATAAAAATGGGACACATTGCCTCCCTGCTTGGCACTCAGCACCAAGGGTTGGAATTGGGGGTTGAATCGCCAAAAATGATTCCCGGGCGTGGCCACTGCTGCTGCTCACTGCTCCCCTCACCTTCCAGGGGGTAAACAAGGGGATGGGTTAAATGCAGAGAATAATTTCACCACACCGAGTGTGCGTGGGACTCTCATTGGTACTTTAACTTTAGAAGGCGAGCACAGAAAAACAAACATTTTATCTTTTTGTTACTCATAATGATTTTGAACCATAGGCAAAATTCCCCCCAAAAAAGTGCAGTTCCCCTTGAAGTAAACCCAAGCTGACTTTGTGTACTATATTTCCATGAGAAGACCGTAATACAAGCGTCTCCTCTGGCATCAAAGGGAAGGGAGGGGAGGATGCCTGATCATAACGCCAAGGGTTTTGACATTCAGGTTTAAGTAATTATTGGATTTAGATAGGAGGGGAATTCCATGATCTGATGTAAAAACAAACAAAGCAGGAGATTGCAAATTATTCCGCCACAGTCCCGTGGTATATTCTGCACTGTAGCCTGGGGGCCCCCCAGCACTCTGATTGCATCACGGGAGCCACCACACGTGGAACAAGGGTGCAGCCTTGCAGGGTCATGGCAACGTCTGTGGTCCTGACACAAATGGTGCATGGACTGTAAGTGTGTGTTTGTAATGGAAGTCAACCACGCCGAGTTAGGATACTGACATGCAATACCATGAATTGATTAACGTGGACCCCGACTTAAACAAGTCAAAAAACTTATTGGTGTATTACCATGTACTGGTCAATTGTACGGAATATGTACTGTGCAATCTACTAATAAAAGTCTCAATCAATCAATCAATCAATCAATCAATCAATCTTAGTGCGGTTCTGTGCTCTTCCTTCACAAATGCATGAGGCAAATTATAGTGCACACAAGTTTTGAGCATGAATATGGGCGGAAAGTGTACACGTAACAGTGTACTGAAGGTTACTTAAATGAGAAATGCAAATATCGTTTTTTTTAATTCCAATATAAAAAATGGCAATGCAGCTAATGGGAGCAATCAATTCTACCTCTAAATCACTTTAAAAATGCATTCAAAAACCGTCAACAATGCTTAATTTAGGTCCCGTAACGTGTATAACATACTTGCCAACCTTTTAGACCTCCGAATTCGGGAGATTGGGGCGGAGGAGGTAGCAGGGGGTGTATATATTTTATACCAAAATGGATACATGGATGATACAGCAGAGGATTGGGAGAATGTCATGTGGTCAGATGAAACCAAAATAGAACTTTTTGGTATAAACTCAACTCATCGTGTTTGGAGGAAGAAGAATACTGAGTTGCATCCCAAGAACACCACACCTACTGTGAAGCATGGGGGTGGAAACATCATGCTTTGGGGCTGTTTTTCTGCTAAGGGGACAGGACGATTGATCCGTGTTAAGGAAAGAATGAATGGGGCCATGTATCGTGAGATTTTGAGCCAAAACCTCCTTCTATCAGTGAAAGCTTTGAATGGTTGACCAAATACTTATTTTCCACTATAATTTACAAATAAATTCTTTGAAATTCCTACAATGTGAATTCCGGTATTTTGTTTCACATTCTGTCTCTCACAGTTGAAGTGTACCTATGATGAAAATTACAGACCTCTGTCATCATTTTAAGTGGGAGAACTTGCACAATCGGTGGCTGACTAAATACTTTTTTGCCCCACTGTAGGTATAAAATCCGTTCATGAATGAGTATATCCGTTCGCCCACCGTGTTCAATGGAGAAGTATGATCTACAAAATTTGCAGGCAGCATACCCGATCCCCTTCGAGCTGTCCTGGATGTACTGAAATTTTTTTTTCCAATCATTTTGGAACTTGCAGGCGTACTTCTTCTTCTTACTCGTCGTCACCATGTCTCTTCTTCGTTCTTCTGCTTCGTCTCTGTTGTGTTTTTGGACATTTGGAATCCGGATGTGTATTAACGTGCCGGCTGGTATAAACACACGCTGAGAAATAGCTCTGTGCCTGCTTACTTTATGGGTTACAGATAAACCTATGGATAACGGAGACATATATAATAGTCTCCTATTCAGGTGAGAGAGGACGCTAAAGGCAGCGCCTTTAAGGCAAGTCCCCAATATTGTTGTCCGGGTGGAAATCGAGAGAAATTCGGGAGAATGGTTGCCCCGGGACATTTTCGGGAGGGGCACTGAAATTCGTGAGTCTCTCGGGAAAATCGGGACAGTTGGCAAGTATGATGTACCATAACCAAACTGTAGCAACTTTGTAAGAGTGAACTCTGAGGAACTCTTGATCTAGCATACTAATACATTTTTGAGTTACGGTATCAGCTGTAAAAGCTAACAATTGCGTCAACGCCAAACGCATTTTGAGTTTGTAATAGAAAAACAATCTGTACTGAGTGAAACACATGAACAATCATATTACAGTATCTCTAAAGTATTATTTCATATTTTGTTTATACACAGCTAGACAGTCAGCGAATGTACTATAGTTGTACCGTGACGTGCTGCGTGTATCGTAAATAATATTAAAGTGTGACTCACTCAATGGACAAGTGTGCGTTTGGTACGACTGGCCCGGGACATTTTTTCCAGTTTATTAGGGCAATCACTCCAATTATGTCAACATTGGATGGCTCCAATTTCCATAATTGCAGTTTCAAGTCACGCCAACATTACTCTCTCGGCTTTTATCTGCTCCGACGTCTCAGCCCCCTCTTCATGCTTGCTTCTATAAGGAGTAGTTCATTCTCTTTATATTAAGCTTTAAAAAGATAAGGTTGTGAATCCTCATTTGTCCAAGAATAGTTGTTTTTGTTTGTTACTAAGTCTGCCATGATTACAACACACACACATACCTTTTGTATCCAGAACTAGAAACACTCATTTTGTTGCCAGACACCTGCTATGGAAACAGAAATGATCATAATAGGCTAAATATTGAACATATTACATATTTGTTATAAAGGTGTCTGTTACTATATTATATATATACTTGCAGTGTGTATACTGTATATATTATGAAGGTGTCTGTTACTACTTTATAAATATACTTGCAGAGTGTATATTGTACATATTACATATGTTATGAAGGTGTCTGTTACTACATTTGATATATATATATATATATGTATGTGTATATATATATGCTGCAAGTATACATATTTATACTTGCAGCATGTATATTGTACTATTACATGTTGTTATAAAGGTGTCTGTTACTACATTATACATATATACTTGCAGTGTGTATATTGTACACACACATTATATATATATATATATATATATATATATATATATATATATATATATATATATAGTAGTCACCAGGGTCTGGAAACAGATCAGGACACACTGTCCAGGTAGGTATCCTCGTCATCAGTTTCATCTTTTCTGTCGTCCGCCAGAAGGTGCATCTGAACAGTTCTATCATCTGCTCTCCTGAACAGAAAGCAGTTGTGTCGTCTGCAAATAAAACTAACTTTAAGTTCTTTGTAACTTTAAAAATGTCGTTTGTATAAAGATTAGTAAACAATCTTGGTCGCAGTATTGATCCCTGGGGTACACCACAAGATATATCTAGCCGTGTTGACATATTTTCACCCATCTTCACATATTGCTTTCTATATTGGTTAAATATCTTCTTACCTGGTTCAAGTCCAAATTTCCTATTTTTTTTATCAAAATATCACGATTAATTGTGTCAAAGGCTTTTGTTAAGTCCATGAATACTGCGGCAATCATCTATTGCATTGGTAATTACCTCCTTTATTTCGATTAATGCTATCGATGTTGAGATATTTGCTTGGAATCCATATTGGTTCTCCACTTTTGTTGATAAATATATCTAATCGGCTATTGAATAGTTTTTCCATGATTTTGGAGAATTGTGGAAGTAATGAAACTGGTCTGTGGTTAGTAAACTGCATTCTTATAAATTGGTACCACTTTCACAATTTTCATGTTGATATCATTGTGAGGATTGTGGATAACGACTTGATGAAAAGCTTGATGTGATGATTCTTGGGTTTTCAAAAACTAAGCCGTGATCAACACTATTCTATTTTTATATCAATCAATCAATCAATGTTTACTTATATAGCCCTAAATCACTAGTGTCTCAAAGGGCTGCACAAACCACTACGACATCCTCGGTAGGCCCACATAAGGGCAAGGAAAACTCACACCCAGTGGGACATCGGTGACAATAATGACCCAGTGGGACATCGGTGACAATGATGACTATGAGAGCATGATACTGTGATACTGATGATACTGATGACTATGAGAACATATGGGAACATGATACTGTGAAAGATCAATCCATAATGGATCCAACACAGTCGCGAGAGTCCAGTCCAAAGCGGATCCAACACAGCAGCGAGAGTCCCGTTCACAGCGGAGCCAGTAGGAAACCATCCCAAGCGGAGGCTGATCAGCAGCGCAGAGATGTCCCCAGCCGATACACA
>NC_084622.1:7333988-7341488 GCF_033978795.1 Nerophis ophidion
CATGATGTTTCCACCCCCATGCTTCACAGTAGGTATGGTGTTCTTGGGATGCAACTCAGTATTCTTCTTCCTCCAAACACGACGAGTTGAGTTTATACCAAAAAGTTCTATTTTGGTTTCATCTGACCACATGACATTCTCCCAATCCTCTGCTGTATCATCCATGTATCCATTTTGGTATAAACTCAACTCGTCGTGTTTGGAGGAAGAAGAATACTGAGTTGCATCCCAAGAACACCACACCTACTGTGGAGCATGGGGGTGGAAACATCCCTAGTACTGACTGCTGAGTACAACATGTGAAGTACAACCAAAGAGAGACTAGAAGGCTTTCGATCCTCTTTATGTTGCCTTTCCATTCTGTGTGAGTAATTTTCATTTTCATTGTCCTTTTCATAAGGTAGTGAGCTTCCACTTCCACTTGCACAACACCTAATAGTAAACATTAATAATAAGCCTGTTCGCTGTGATGAGGTGGCGACTTGTCCAGGGTGTACCCCGCCTACCGCCTGATTGCAGCTGAGATAGGCTCCACTGACCCCCCGTGACCCCAAAAGGGACAAGCGGTAGTAAATGGATGGATGGAATAAGCCTGTAAGTGTACTTACACTATTTAATAGGGATGTCCAATATTAACAGACTGCCGATATTATCGGCCGATAAATGCTTTAAAATGTAATATCGCAAATTATCGGTATCGGTTTCAATGAGTAAAAAGTATTACTTTTTAAAATGCCGCTGTACGGAGTGGTACACGGACGTAGGGAGAAGTACAGAGCACCAATAAACCTTAAAGACACTGCCTCTGCATGCCGACCCAATCACTTAATATCTAAAGCTTTTCACACAAACAAGTGAATGCAAGGCATACTTGGTCAACAGTCAAAGTATAAACATCTTTAACAGTTACAAATATGTGCCACACTGTGAACCCACACCAAACAAGAATGACAAACACATTTCGGGAGAACATCTGCACCGTAACATAACGTAAACACAACAGAACAAATACCCAGAACCCCTTGCAGCACTAACTCTTCCGGGACGCTACAATATATGCTTGGGATAGTCTCCTGCGGGCTCCATTATGGACGGGAGTCTCGCTGCTATATTGGATCGACTATGGACTGGACTCACACTGTTATGTTAGATCCACTGTGGACTGGACTCTCACTATTTATTATGTTAGATCCACTATGGACTCTTGAATAACGCTATTATGTTGGATCCACTATGGACTGGACTCTCACACTTATGTTTGATCCATTATGGACTGGACTCTCACACTATTATGGTAGATCCACTATGGACTGGACTCACTATTATGTTAGATCCAGTATGGATTGGAATTTCATCTTATTATGTTAGATCCACTATGGACTGGACTTTCACACTATTATGTTATATCCACTATGGACTGGACTCTCATTATTATGTTAGATCCACTATGGACTCTGGACTAACACTATTATGTTAGATCCACTATGTACTGGACTCTCACACTTTTATGTTAGATCCACTATGGACTGGACTCTCACACTATTATGTTAGATCCATTATGGACTGGACTCTCACACCAGTATGTTAGATCCACTATGGACTGGACTCTCACTATTATGTTAGATCCACTATGGACTGGACTCTCACCATTATGTTATATCCACTATGGACTGGACCACACTATTATGGTAGATCCACTATGGACTCTGGACTAACACTATTATGTTAGATCCGCTATGGACTGGACTCTCACACTATTATGTTAGATCCACTATGGACTGGACTCTCACACTATTATGTTATATCCACTATGGACTGGACTCTCACTATTATGTTAGATCCACTATGTACTGGACTCTCACTATTATGTTAGATCCACTATGTACTGGACTCTCACCATTATGTTAGATCCACTATGGACTGGACCACACTATTATGGTCGATCCACTATGGACTGGACTCTCACTAGTATGTTATATCCACTATGGACTGGACTCTCACTATTATGTTATATCCACTATGGACTGGACTCTCACTATTATGTTAGATCCACTATGTACTGGACTCTCACTATTATGTTAGATCCACTATGTACTGGACTCTCACCATTATGTTAGATCCACTATGGACTGGACCACACTATTATGGTCAATCCACTATGGACTGGACTCTCACTAGTATGTTATATCCACTATGGACTGGACTCTCACTATTATGTTAGATCCACTATGGACTCTGGACTCTCACTATTATGTTAGATCCAGTATGGATTGGAATTTCATCTTATTATGTTAGATCCACTATGGACTGGACTTTCACACTATTATGTTATATCCACTATGGACTGGACTCTCATTATTATGTTATATCCACTATGGACTCTGGACTAACACTATTATGTTAGATCCACTATGTACTGGACTCTCACACTTTTATGTTAGATCCACTATGAACTGGACTCTCACACTATTATGTTAGATCCATTATGGACTGGACTCTCACACCAGTATGTTAGATCCACTATGGACTGGACTCTCACTATTATGTTAGATCCACTATGTACTGGACTCTCACTATTATGTTAGATCCACTATGTACTGGACTCTCACCATTATGTTAGATCCACTATGGACTGGACCACACTATTATGGTCGATCCACTATGGACTGGACTCTCACTAGTATGTTATATCCACTATGGACTGGACTCTCACTATTATGTTATATCCACTATGGACTGGACTCTCACTATTATGTTAGATCCACTATGTACTGGACTCTCACTATTATGTTAGATCCACTATGTACTGGACTCTCACCATTATGTTAGATCCACTATGGACTGGACCACACTATTATGGTCAATCCACTATGGACTGGACTCTCACTATTATGTTAGATCCACTATGGACTCTGGACTCTCACTATTATGTTAGATCCAGTATGGATTGGAATTTCATCTTATTATGTTATATCCACTATGGACTGGACTCTCATTATTATGTTATATCCACTATGGACTCTGGACTAACACTATTATGTTAGATCCACTATGTACTGGACTCTCACACTTTTATGTTAGATCCACTATGAACTGGACTCTCACACTATTATGTTAGATCCATTATGGACTGGACTCTCACACCAGTATGTTAGATCCACTATGGACTGGACTCTCACTATTATGTTAGATCCACTATGTACTGGACTCTCACTATTATGTTAGATCCACTATGTACTGGACTCTCACCATTATGTTAGATCCACTATGGACTGGACCACACTATTATGGTCGATCCACTATGGACTGGACTCTCACTAGTATGTTATATCCACTATGGACTGGACTCTCACTATTATGTTATATCCACTATGGACTGGACTCTCACTATTATATTAGATCCACTATGTACTGGACTCTCACTATTATGTTAGATCCACTATGTACTGGACTCTCACCATTATGTTAGATCCACTATGGACTGGACCACACTATTATGGTCAATCCACTATGGACTGGACTCTCACTAGTATGTTATATCCACTATGGACTGGACTCTCACTATTATGTTAGATCCACTATGGACTCTGGACTCTCACTATTATGTTAGATCCAGTATGGATTGGAATTTCATCTTATTATGTTAGATCCACTATGGACTGGACTTTCACACTATTATGTTATATCCACTATGGACTGGACTCTCATTATTATGTTATATCCACTATGGACTCTGGACTAACACTATTATGTTAGATCCACTATGTACTGGACTCTCACACTTTTATGTTAGATCCACTATGAACTGGACTCTCACACTATTATGTTAGATCCATTATGGACTGGACTCTCACACCAGTATGTTAGATCCACTATGGACTGGACTCTCACTATTATGTTAGATCCACTATGGACTGGACTCTCACCATTATGTTATATCCACTATGGACTGGACCCCACTATTATGGTAGATCCACTATGGACTCTGGACTAACACTATTATGTTAGATCCGCTATGGACTGGACTCTCACACTATTATGTTAGATCCACTATGGACTGGACTCTCACACTATTATGTTATATCCACTATGGACTGGACTCTCACTATTATGTTAGATCCACTATGTACTGGACTCTCACTATTATGTTAGATCCACTATGTACTGGACTCTCACCATTATGTTAGATCCACTATGGACTGGACCACACTATTATGGTCGATCCACTATGGACTGGACTCTCACTAGTATGTTATATCCACTATGGACTGGACTCTCACTATTATGTTATATCCACTATGGACTGGACTCTCACTATTATGTTAGATCCACTATGTACTGGACTCTCACTATTATGTTAGATCCACTATGTACTGGACTCTCACCATTATGTTAGATCCACTATGGACTGGACCACACTATTATGGTCAATCCACTATGGACTGGACTCTCACTAGTATGTTATATCCACTATGGACTGGACTCTCACTATTATGTTAGATCCACTATGGACTCTGGACTCTCACTATTATGGTAGATCCACTATGGACTCTGGACTATCACTATTATGTTGGATCCACTATGGACTGGACTTTCACAATATCATGTTAGAAATGGTTGACATCCATTGCTTTCGGTCCCCCCTAGAGGGGGGAGGGGGTTGCCCACACATGCGGTCCTCTCCAAGGTTTCTCATAGTCATTGTCACCAACGTCCCTCCGGGGTGAGTTTTTCCTTGACCTTATGTGGGCTCTGTACCGCGGATGTCGTTTTGGCTTGAGCAGCCCTTTGAGACACTTGAGATTTAGGGCTATATAAATAAACATTGATTGATTGATTGATTGATTGATATATTCACCCCCAAACCAAAATGAGGCATAATAATGAGTTAATTCCACCACTGTATATATCGGTATCGGTTGATATCGGAATCGGTAATTAAGAGTTGGACAATATCGGATAACGGCAAAAGAGACATTTCTGTCTATCTGTGTTGGCCCTGCGATGCCCAGGGTGTAAACGCCTACCGCGACCCCAAACGGGACAAGCGGTAAAAAAGGGATGGCTGGATCAAACATTTCTACTATTTAGTATGGAAAAATGTCCTGTTGGCATTAGAACGTAGACCGTAGACCTTGGAATGAGATTTAAATCCCAATGGACTTTGTCTCTGATAAATGCACTTGGCAAAGAAGAGGTATGGTGGTCTTTTAATGAAGCCTCTGCATTAAAGCAGCTGCCAGCAGACTACTTTTCTTGATCAAGTTTGGGGCTTTTGAACTCAAAACTTTATTGGAGCGCTTCTAAATAAGAAAAGTTCAGAGAATCTGGATAAATCACTCCTGGCCGGAAACCAACATTGAATGACCGTGACGTTCGATCCCTCAGACGGCACGATATCAAAATCCAACATCAATCTCTAAAGGATATCACCACATGGGCTTAGGAACACTTCAGAAAACCACTGTCACTAAACACAGTTGGTCGCTACATCTATAAGTCCAAGTTGAAGCTCTACTTTGCAAAGCGAAAGCCATTTATCAACAACATCCAGAAATGCCGCCGGCATCTCTGGGCCCGAAATCATCTAAGATGGAATGATGCAAAGTGGAAAAGTGTTCTGTGGTCTGATGAGTCCACATTTCAAATAGTTTTTGGAAATATTCGACATTGTGCCATCCGGACCAAAGAGGAAGCGAACCATCCAGACTGTTATCGACGCAAAGTTCAAAAGCCAGCATTTGTGATGGTATGGGGGTGCATTAGTGCCCAGGGCATGAGTAACTTACACATCTGTGAAGGCACCATTAATGCTGAAAGGTACATACAGGTTTTGGAACAACATATGCTGCCATCTAAGCGCCGTCTTTTTCATGGACGCCCCTGCTTATTTCAGCAAGACAATGCCAAGCCACATTCAACATGTGTTACAACAGCGTGGCTTTGTAAAAAAAAACAGTTCTGGTACTTTTCTGGCCCGCCTGCAGTCCAGACCTGTCTCCCATCGAAAATGTGTGGCGCATTATGAAGCGTAAAATACGACAGCGGAGACCCCGGACTGTTGAATGACTGAAGCTCTACAAAAAACAAGAATGGGAAAGAATTCCACTTTCAAAGCTTCAACATTTAGTTTCCTCAGTTCCCAAACGTTTATTGAGTGATGTTTAAAGAAAAGGTGATGTAACACATTGGTGAACATGCCCTTTCCCAACTACTTTGGCACGTGTTGCAGCCATGAAATTCCAAGTTAGTTAATTATTATTTGCAAAAAAAAAAACAGTTTATGAGTTTGAACATCATGTCTTTGTAGTGCATTCACTTGAATATGGGTTGAAAATGATTTGCAAATCATTGTATTCCGTTTATATTTACATCTAACACTATTTCCAAACTCATATGGAAATGGGGTTTGTATATATGTGTATATGTATATATATGTGTGAGTATATATATATATATATATATATATATATATATATATGTGTATATGTATATATATGTGTGAGTATATATACATATATATATATATATATGTGTATATGTATATATATGTGTGTATATATATATATGTATGTATGTATGTATGTATGTATGTATGTATGTATGTATGTATGTATGTATATCCATCTTGGAATGCAAGCGAGTTTCCTCTGCGTGCTCACCTGCCGGTGGTGGTGGTGGGGGGGGGGGGGGGGGGGGTATAGGATAGGACACCTCTCTATTTGGATTGGACAGCAGCAGGCGGTGGGGGGACGTCAGCCAGGCCCTGGGAAGTCGAGCATGTGAGCTTCCCCAGGTCATTAGGAGGAGGCTTGAAAAGACTGTCACCAGGAAGGAGATAAGCCGCGAGGGGCGCAGTAATAAGGCCCCTGAATAATGGAGCCTCTGTGGACGGCCAGAGTGCCACGGATTAAAGAGTGGCTGAAAAGGAGAAAGTCAATGGACCCCCACGAAAATATGAAGCGGAGTGGTGCTTGTGTGGGGGAAGCGGGGGTTATCAGCATTCTAAGGGGGGGGGGGGTTTCTTCACATGACGTTTCTGATCGATGGGAGTCCAATCTTGCAGACGCCACGACGTGCCGAGTCAACGTTCGGTACTTTTGAGGGTGAGGGTGACGTGGACAGCATGTCCGCCACTCAGCAAGGAAGGACCTTTTCTGTGCAGTTAGTTTTGATTTGTTTTGCCAGAGTTACACAGTTAGGAAAGAAGAGTCTTGCTATGCAGAACATTTATAAAGATGTGCTGTGTAAGAATATATATGAAACATCTCAAGATGGTCTGTTTCAGTGTCAAATTGTCGCCCGACATATTACAACATTTTTACCTCTAAAGGCAAAGTCTTTATTGTACATATATATATATATATATATATATAAATATATATATATATATATATATATATATATTAGAGCTGCGTGGATAGGCAATTATATCATCCGCAACCACATCACTAAAGTCGTCATCCACCTACCACCCACCCGAACCAACATATCATTAAA